>NC_091822.1:127193623-127438623 GCF_038994185.2 Dermacentor albipictus | reverse complement strand
GGGCCAGCACATTCACCGAGGCGTCGCTTTTGGAGCCCGGTGTGGCTCATGCGCTATCGCCGCCGTTCCCGTCGCGCGCGCACGCTCTTCTTTCAAGAAAGGAAGCAGGGCTCTCGCGTAATCACGCCGTAATGACCGGGACGTTCCCAGCACTCGGCAGCGGCAGAAGGGGCGGCCAGGAAAAGAAGCAACAAGAAGAACTGAGCGGCAGTGTTGTGGCGCCCTCCTGGCAGAGAGGCCGCCATTCCTGGACAACGTAGGAGACAAGCGAGAAGAAGAAGCAGGAGAAGCCTCCCGGGCAAGAAGGAGGGAAATCGGCGCACGACCTTGGCGAGGACGTGTGCCAAGCGGTGCCTTCTTCCCTCCGGCGAGAAGCCGCGCCTTCTTCGGCCACTGGGCGTGCTTGTTGCGTGCGTCTGTACGTGCGTGCCTGTATACGTGGCGCGTGTCGGATGTGCGTGCGTGCGACCTTGAGCGCATGCTTGAGCTAGTGTGTGCGTATCGAGAAGAGCCGAGAACGCGCGTTAGATCCTGCACCTGTCGGCTGAGACTGACTGCCGGGCGTCACTGTCATCAACCGCGGTCCTTCTCTCTCGGCCCTGCAGTGCCCCGTCCGCCTGACGTTGGCGCGCTGATTCCGGTCCTTTCGTCACAGCCACGGCCGGTTGGGCTTCGGAATAAGACGCCTCCTCTTCCCCTTCCTGTTGCACTTTGCGGCCTTCCACGAAAGACATCGCGGTGCACTTCGGCAGGCCCAGCTGTCGACGATGCGATGCGCCGCCCCGTATATAGTAAAGCGTCCCGACAATATGGCGCCGGAGCACTGAAGCGTGTCCGCCAGATATACGCCGAACCCCGTTCCTTCGTCACGCTCGCACGTCTTCATTCCGGCTCGTTTGTGTGAATGTCCTTCTGAAGGACGTTGCAGGCAGAGCCTGCAGCGAAATCAGAAAACGAGGGAACTCGGTCTTTCTCTGAAAACATCCGTACACTGCAGCAACGATTTGTGGAGTTACTGACGCATGGCTTTTAACTGGACTGGTGCAGCGTATCTTCAGTTCATTCATCGTCAGAAAGATACCGTCGTTCATTACCTTCGCGGCGCTCTATAGACATGAGCCACTTTTCGCCGTGAAGTTACATAGAAGTTCGCACAAGTTCTTATCCCTAACTCCTCGCGCTGCAGTGCGGGGAGTTAGGCTTAGGCTGAAAGCTTTTGCATGGAATAATAACAATACGCTGCAGTAGCTTAGCGGCTGTAGCGTTGAACTGCTGGGGTAGCGGGTTCATTTCTGGCCTCGGCGGCCGCGTTTAGACTGCGATGAAGTGCAAAAAAAAAAAAAACAGTAGCGTACTCTGATTTAGGTTTATAGGTTGCAGAACTCCAGGTGGTCAAAATTATTCCGGAGTATGTCGATACGGCGTGCCACGTAATCGGATCGGAGTTTTGGCGCTTAAAACTGGAGAAGTTAATTAGCTTAGAAACAATGCCTATTTGTCATTTTATGTGTGCTTTTCGTCACCTTCAGTGTGGTGAATCGCCCTCGTGAGTATGAGCCACATGCTGAAACACTTTCTCACTCCCGTTAGCATCGACGAAGGCTAAAAACCGCGACGATTAATTGTACCGGGAAAGCAGTGTAGTCACTTCGGATGACTTCATTGAACACGTAAAGCACGAGAGGCAATTTACGGCGACCATTCTAGAAAAAAAAAAAAGTCGCCCTGAACGTGCAGAAAAAAAAAGTTTCACGTGTAACGCGAATCACTTATACGTGATAGCCGGCCAAATATACTGCGCAGCAAGCCTGAGACTGTTTCGTGCAGTGTTTGTTCTAGTGAGCATATAGGTATGAGGGAGCAATCTCCTTTCGAGAAAAAAAAAAAAAGTGGGAATCGTATTCATTTGTGGAAGTTGAAGTGGAAGAATTTGTGAAGTGGAAGAAGCGCTCGTTCCTAGCCAGAGATCGGCTCCGTGATTTCTAGCTAATTACGCAGTGCTATTTACCTCGAACATAAGTTTTGCTTGCACCAATGTGTCCGTGAAGGCCAGCGGCATCGACCGATCCCAGCTGACCCCAGAGAGTTTCGCCTTGGAAGGGAACGGACGTGTCGTCGGCACGCTCCCCAACCAAGAGGACGACGCCATCTTCACCGACCGCCCTCGGCCGGGCCGCTTTCGCCGGAAGCCATATGGGAAGCCGCTTTCTTGCCGTTTCCCACCGACCGCTCGATGGCTCTTGCAAATCAACCGCCTGACGCACCTGCGCGTCCTGGACCCTCGCGGGTGACGGACACGCGCCGCCAGGACCTTGACAGCATGGATTTTCAAGACTCTGCTGCTCACAACCTCACGACACCAAAAGGACCCAGCGACCAGAACGCCGGGACAGAGAGCCAAAGTCAAACAGATGGGGATTGGCAGACGGTCCTCACGCTTCGGCAGAAAAAGAAGGATGCGAAAGAGAAGAAGATAAGAGCACTGGAATATTCGGGGACCTTGAAGAATCAGCAAGTTTCCACTGGTCAAGCAACTGGTAAATCTAAACACAAACCAGCATACAGGCGGTTACCCCCCCTGCCAAAGGATGATTTTAAGATAGTGGTGCGACCGCATCAAGGGCTACCGGTCAAGAACCTGACTAGTCCACTACTGGCGGATGCCGTGATTGCTGCATGCAACGGGAAAATATCAGGTGAGCAATTTCTGCTCAGAATCAAGCCGGGCTCCAACATCTTTATCGTGTCCACGCCACACCAGACAGTGGCGGACTACGTTAGACGTATTGAAATGCTCAACATCAACGGCCGGCCTCACTCGGTCAACGCCTACGTAGCGACAAGTGACGGGACAACCAAGGGTGTCATTCACGGCTTGGACCCGCACACGACACCTGAAATGCTAAAAGCGAATCTACGCATACGCACGCAAGGGGTTGAGATTCTCCAAGCGCGCATGTTCCGTAACACTAAAACGGCCGTTATCACCTTTTTTGGAGGTATTACGCCGCGGTACGTCTACTACAACGGCGGAGAACTTGCTTGCTATCCCTACAAGATTACCACTCAGGTGTGCAAAGTGTGTCACCAAATTGGTCACCGATCGGACGTCTGTCCCCAGCCGGACATTCCAGTGTGCCGTATATGTGGACAACGGGACCCTGTAGCCGGACATGAGTGTGCTCCCAAGTGTGCAGCCTGTGGGGAGGGTCACATGACAGGAGACCGAAGTTGTAAAAAGCGTCTCAAACCCCAAAGCAAAAGAACGCCGAGGACTGGCGTTCAACGGACTACCCGGAAGGACAGCTCAACGAAGCCACCTCAACGCCTACGTTGGTTCAGTTCCGATGATGGAGAATCCGCATCCGATTCCTCGCCGGAGGTATCAGAGACTCGCCGTCGATCCAGGTCAAGATCGCGGACCCGAAAGAACTCCAATCCAAAAAACCCACCGCATTACCAATCACCAAAACCACCTAAATCGGGGGCTTTCGGCACTGTGACCAAGCAAGTGCCACAAGATAACACGGTAAGCTGGGCACGAGTCGTTTCTCCTACTGCTCCTATAACAGAAAATCCCGAATATCGGAAGATCGTTAACGAGAACAAGCTCCTCCGCGAGAGCTTGGCAGAAATTAAGCGAGAGTTGGCCTCCCTCAAAGCTAGTCGCTGTACCGAAACGAACAAAACAACACATACTAAAGCAGCAGGCATGCCTCTCGAGGTTATAACGACGCCGAATTCTGTGGAAGTTACACTCCAACAGGTTGTGCATCAATTACAAACTATGCAAAATTTTCAGCAGCAGATGTACGCAGAATTTCAAAGCCTAAAAACTTACGTCGATGAATCTGTGGCCAGTGCAAAGAGCGCGGCTCGTAAGCGAGCCAGCATTAGCCCCAGCGCTCAATCTAACCGCCGTCCGCGACCCATATCGACCTCGGACAGCGAAAGCACTATTCATGGCGAGTAGAACGCGAGTACATCACGAATATCTCGAAATTTGGCAATGGAACTGCCGCACCTTCCACAAACGGGCGGCAGCTCTACAACAATACATTAACACGGTGCCAGTCAAACCTGATGTTATTTGTTTGCAAGAGATCGGTAACAAGCCAGTCAGATTGACTGGCTACTACACGATAACCCACCCAGACTACCCTAAGGTCGCGACGATGGTGCTCAAGGACATAGCAATCAGTATAGATTATCTGGCGACTAGCAGCATCAATCATCAAATTGTAACAATACTACCGCAGAAGCGTAGCAAAGCAAAAACAATAATCACGAACGTGTATAGCCCCCCTAAAGAAAAGAGGGCCGATTTCGAGGCCATCATTCGGTACGTCATGTGTCACTCCGGCACCCAGGATAGACTACTGCTTCTTGGGGACTTCAATGCTCCTCACACCAGCTGGGGTTACCGAACAGACACCCCCAAAGGCCGAGAGCTCGAGCGAGCGACCGAAGCATATGATCTCCAACTCATAATTCTCCCTCAAAACCCGACAAGATTAGGTAACAGCGTCAGTGCAGACACATTTCCAGATCTCACATTCACAAATAATGTCAACGAGGTATTCTGGACCAATCTAGGAGAGAATCTAGGCAGTGACCATTTCATTATCAGTGTGTCGGTAGGCTCCCCGAAAATTCGGCGACCCTGTGGCCAGGTGGTAATCACGAACTGGGTAAATTATCGCAAAATCCCCATGCCGGAGATATCACCTGAGAACGCTGAAGAGTGGGCAAAACACATTCGAGACGCTCATAAAGCAACATCTAAGCGGCTAGCGCTCACAGCGGAAACGCCGGTAGTTGACAACCATCTGCTACATATGTGGGAAGCCAGAAGGGGGCTAACTAAACGATGGAAAAAACAGCGACTTAATCGCAAACTGCGCCACAGAATTGCTGAAATATCAGAGCGGGCAAACGCTTACGCACAGCAGTTAGAGACAGCGAATTGGGCGAGCTTTTGCGACTCACTTCGCGAAACGTTACACACCTCCAAGACATGGGCGATACTTCGCAGCATAATGGAACCAGGAAAAACAAAAACGGCCAATAACCGCACTCTTCAAAAACTTGCCGGAGAATTTTCAGGAACAGATCAGGCCCTCCTCACTAAGCTTAAAGAGAAGTACGTAGGAGCAGTAATCACTCCCCCATGCACCTTGCCATACCAAGGGCAAGAAAACGCGGTGCTAGACGCTCCGATAACTAAGGCAGAACTCTTCGCGGCAGCGCAAGCTGCGAAGAGAAATACTGCTCCAGGACCAGATCAGCTCACAAATGCTATGATCCGGAACCTGAGCGACGACCACCTAGAACAGCTTACCCGGTATTTTAATGAACAGATATGGGAAAGGGGCGTAGTTCCACAACAGTTGAAGGAGTCCAAAATCGTCTTTATTCCGAAAGCAGGAAAACCTCATGATCTACAAAATCTCAGGCCGATATCACTAACCTCCTGTCTTGGCAAATTATTTGAGAAGGTGATCCACACACGTCTCACGTCTTACATTGAAGACCGCAACCTATTTCCCACTAACATATTCGGCTTTCGCCAGCATCTGTCGACACAAGATGTTTTCCTGCTACTTCGCGAAGAAGTTCTATGCAACACCACGGTTGGTGCGGAACATCTCGTCCTAACTCTTGATTTAAAAAGCGCATTTGACACTATTTCACATGAACTTATCTTATCTGAGCTAAGTGACATCGGTTGTGGACAAAGAATCTATGATTACACCCGCTCTTTCCTGACCTCTCGCATCGCGACAATAGGCATTGGCACTACGCGCTCAGACCCTTTTCCCATGCCTAATAGAGGTACACCGCAAGGGGCGATACTCTCCCCCCTTCTTTTCAATATCGGTATGAGACGCTTAGCTAAAACACTCGACGTGATACCTGGGCTAGGGTACGCGATATATGCAGACGATATTACCCTATGGGCAACCAGCGGCTCGTTAGGACAAAAAGAAGAAATCCTGCAAGAAGCAGCGACCGTTGTAGAAACCTTCGCTCGCAGCAGTGGAATGAGCTGCGCTCCCGATAAATCAGAATTTATCAGGATCCGAGGGCGAGGCCGTCAAACTCACGAGCCGGTGAACCTCTTTCTAGGAGACAGCCAGATAAAGGAAGTCCAAAAAATGCGAATCCTCGGACTGTGGCTGCAAAGCAACAAACGAGTAGACCACACCATTAAAACCCTTAGGACTACGGTGAAACAGATCTCTCGTATGATCCGTAGAGTAACTTATCACCGAAAAGGTTTCAAGGAAACAGAGACGATCCGGCTCGTTCAGGCTTTTGTGCTAAGTCGTCTCACATATAGCCTCCCTTTCCAGGACCCCACGAAAACAGAACTAAAGGCCCTAGATGCGTTGATTAGAACGTCGTACAAAGCGGCTCTCGGCCTACCACAGGGAACCTCTACTGAACGCCTGCTGGCCCTCGGGATTCACAATAACTACGAGGAGCTACGGGCAGCGACGCTCATATCTCAACGGGAGCGGCTTAGCTTAACCACCTCAGGCAGAAAATTACTTTGCCGCGTGGGTTACCCTACTCATCCACAGTATGCGGGAGAAGAACTCGAATCTCTGACCAGAGTCCTTCGTGAAAGGATCGTAGTAGCCCCAATCCCTAAGAACATGAGTCCAAAATACCACCAAGGACGTAGAAATGCTCGAGCTCGAAAGTTAATGCAGCAATTCGATGGAAACCCGGATACAGTCTACACAGATGTCGCTCGATGTGGTGCTGACAAATACGCCCTCGCAGTGGTAGGAGCGGCTGCAAATCAAGGGCTTGTTACTTGTGCCACGGCTAGAGTTGCATCTGCGAATACCGCAGAAGCTTCAGCCATCGCGCTAGCTATTAAAACTAAGGACGCTCTGGGACAATCGTCGATAACTCTTACAGATTCCCAAGTCGCATGTAGACTATTCCTCACCGGGAGGCTACCACACAGCACCACTCACCTATTAGGATCCAACCTAACGCAGAAACACATGATCGTCTGGTGCCCGGGTCACGCAGGACTCGAGGGCAATGAGAGAGCGGACGGCGCAGCTCGTGCTTTTGTCAACCGAGCGGCCGACCACTCTGACGAAAACCCCTTTTTACCACGAGAAATCCTTGAGCACCAGCGGCGCGAGCGAAGAAAGTACAGTCCACCACACCCTGACCTATCCAGGCACGACTCTTATGACTGGCGCCGAATACAGACGCACACATTTGCAAACCTTTATTTGAAAAATGCCATTCACCCAACGCTGTACAGCGCTCGCTGTCCTTGGTGCGGAGGCCGGCCAACTCTCGCCCACATTACGTGGGACTGCCAGAACAGGCCACCCAAAATTAATACACCAAAAATAGCCGGCAAACTTTCCGGAAGGGAGCAGTGGGAGACTTGGCTCGCCAGCGAGGATCGGGAGATGCAACTAGCGCTTCTCGACCAAGCACGGCGGACCGCTCAAGCCAGTGGGGCCCTGGACTAGGGGCTCCACCCACTCGCTTTCTGCATTTTTTTTTCTTTTAAATAAACGTTTTGATATATATATGTCGTCTCCTGGGGCGGCTTGCACGAAAGTTTAATAACGAAAATAATAACGAATTTAAGAATCCGTTCTTGTAGGGACTACGCGTTGTCTATGGAACATTTATGAACGCCTTCTTAAATTTGATATTATTGTTGTTATGAAATGTTCGTGCAAGCCGCCGCTGGTTGCAAAGTGGAAAGACTCGGATTTTCTTTCTACTCTTACCTGTGTGGGCTTAGACACTGGTCTCTGCTAAAGAGCAATCATTGAGTTTGCTATTCTTGAAGCAAACAAGACGACGTCGGCGCCGTCCAGTAAGCACGAGAAGAAGCTGTCGATGCTGTCACTCGAATACCAATATTCTCTGAGAGAAAATTACAAAGAAAGAAAAATTTTCATAGTGGAGCTTGGCTTTCACACTCTCTTGACTTTGCAGAGAAAATCAGTCAGCATTTCGCCTGTCACGAATTCACCTTCTGTAATGTTACTTCACGGGGGCTAGAACAAACCGTGAAAGCCCCGTAAGTGTTGTTCCCCACCGGAACATACGGGCCATCGATGGTATTTATTCGTAATACCTCAAAGGTCCCAGAAACGGGACATTACATGATATCCTTGTGATTCTCGGGGTGCCTAGTTTGCCGCGTATAAGAGTTTATTTATTTATTTAATCATTTATTTATTTCAGGATACTGCAGGCCAGGAATCGGCTCAAAGAGCACCGATTACATTACCAGGAAAGGTTACAAGTGATTAGAAGAGAAATGAACAGTAGCAAACCACATATCAAATCACCAATACGACAACGCTGAGACTGCGAAAAAGTGGTTCCCGGCGCAACTACGAGATTATCACATTTAACAACATCAAGTAGCCGCAGAAAAAAAAGAAAAAAAAAAACTACGCTCACGACTATTCGCTGTATAGCAAAAATTGGAGTTAACGAGTTATATGCAGGGCAAAGGCTCCGCTTCTCTCCGACGGTGTCACTTCTCCCCGCGAGCGCCGGTCTACTTTTCCTGCGGCGAGGCACACGAGTTCATGCGTTATCTGTCGAGGAGCGCACGAGCGTGCGCATGCACCACACGCTGGCTTGTTGTGCCGGCCCGGGGTAAAACGGGTCGCTCGCACGAGCACTGCTGGGCAGGATCGCGAGTCGCGCCGGTTCCGAGGGTGGTTCCGCCCGCGATTCGGGGTGGCGGAAGTGGCGCCGTGGATAACGCGCCGCCTCGAGCAACTGCACGCGGGCCATCTAATGGACAGTACTTCCACTCGACCGCCCCCCCCCTCTCCCGCCCTTTTCGAGCCAACGAGTGAATGCGGAGATCGCGTGGTCGTTGTTGTTCGCGTACAAAGGCTACAGCAAGCCGAGCCAAGCGCACGTCCCCCTCTCCCGCGTCTTGTTTCCCGTCGTTATGGCACACAGCAAAAGAAAGCGCAGTTCTTGTGCACTGCGCTGACGCGCGTAACCCTCTATGTGACGTTTATCAGTCGATGGATATCGCGGTAAAAGCACGGTGCGTGGTCTCTTAATCGTGCTTTCTGTCTTTTTTTTTTGTCCATTTTTCCGCATGCGAAGGGCGTGTCTCCCTGCTTTCGCGTGTTGAGAACGGCACGACTTTCGCCGGAAGTTGTGCCTCTAACTTCACTTTTGTGTAACACGCGCGGGGCTTCAGGGAAAACAGCTTGTCGCGCCTTAAAGGTTTTCTTACGAAATTCGAATACTTCCGGTTTATACTAAATTTGAGTGCCCCCAGAAAGATATATGTGGCGATGTAAGCGTAGGATTAATATCGTTATGTTTTCAAGTAGTTATATGTCATATATGTGTGCTTAGGTTCCGCGCATTCGTTTGCAAAACTGAACCGGACAGGACAGGACCATCTCAGGTGTATGAGATTGACGTTGATCGCAGTGCAGTTGGGGCATTCCACTTGTGCTCCTCTACTTGCTGAAAACGTCCGGTCTAACTGGTGCCTTAGCTCTCGTCTTGTGGATAAGAACCTGGTGAGCTGCTCTGAAAAGGCGAGGATACTAGGAACCCACTCCTGTAGTGGAGTCTTCTTGTCTCGCAATCTGGTGGTCTGGTACAGTGACGGATGGCAGAGAGCCATAGGTGCGGTCCAGCAATGGTGGGCACACTTAGGGGCGAGGAAGGGTTCGCTTTAATAGCAGTCGAAGCAAACGCTAACAGATGTCGGCTTCTAAAGCGAAGCTTTCTTTGCCTTTCTCTTGCAATTTTCGAGTGTTCGTTACTGGCTGGTGGCATCTTGCACGACCGCCGGTACCGGATGTAGTGCAAACAGAGCTGGTGTGGCAGGTGATACACGTAAGCAGGGACATGAGCTCCAACACCAAAACTCCGCCGTCTTCACAGCCGTCGTCGTCATTCTGTCGGCATTTCATCATTATAATAATAATCACACCACCACCACCACCACCACCACCACCACCACCACCACCACCACCACCACCACCACCACCACCACCACCACCACCACCACCACCACCACCAACAACAACAACAACAACAACAACAACAACAACAACAACAACAACAACAACAACAACAACAATAATAATAATAATAATAATAATAATAATAATCCTGGCTACGCCCACTGCAGGGCAAAGGCCTCTCCCATACTTCTCCAATTACCACGGTCATGTGCTAATTGTGGCCATGTCCCAATCTCCATCATCTCCTTCATACCATTGTAATTATTCATTTGTTGACATGTCATCGCCTTCCTTCCGCTGTCTTCGCTCAGTCGCCGTTACGGCGTTGTCATGTCGTCGTCATTATGCCGCCATCGTCCTTGCCGTCGTCGTTGTTGCGTCGTCGTCACAAACTCGTCGTCGCAACGTCATGGAAGCTCGATCGCTGTCATTCTATCGTACAGCGATTACGGCGTCGTCGTGACATTGTCTCACGCCTTTGACGTCACACCGTCGTCGTCATGACGTTGTCGTCATGCCTTCGTCATTAACCCGCCGTCGTCATTATTCGTCGTTATTGCGTCGTCGTCATTCCAGCTTCGTCATCCCATTGCCATCACGCCGTCGTCGTCATACCATCGTCATCATTTCGGCATCAGTATCTCGATGTCTTGATTCGACCTTCGTCATCTAATGTCGTCATATCTTGGTCATCGCTCCAGCATCGTCATCGCCTTGTCGTGCCATCGTCGCCATACAACCATCATCACTCTAGCATTGTCGTCCCATAGGCGACACGCCGTCGTCGTCATAATGTAGTTGTTATACAGTCGTCGCCCTGTTACCATGGTCGTTCCATCGTCATCATCCTGTCGTAGCGATTCCAGTGTCTTCACGCCACTACCGTCACGTCGTCGTCGTCGTCATTCCATCTTCGTCGTGACAGTCGTCGTAATGCATTCGTGGTCGTCCCATCGTCGACATTTTGTAGTAGTTATTACAGTGTAGTCATGCCAGTGTTGTCATTCTAATGTCACCACGCCGTTATAGTCATAGCGCCGTCTTCGTACAGTCCTGGTCGTCCTTCGTCCTTCGTCCTTCGTCACTCGTCACTTCAGTCCTTCGTCACTACGTCTTCGTCGTACGGTCGTCGTCATCTAATCGTCGTCGTGCATGCCATGCGCATGGGTGAGGGCCGCAAGTTTACGCTGAGCGAGATGTTTCTCTGAAAATGTCAGGCTTCGTTGTGCTCTCTACGCTTGCAAATGGTCACTAACAAGCACAGTGTTCTTCTCAAGCACCGTGAAATCTTCGCTTAAAGCGAATCCCCATCCCACGGAATCCGCATATCTGTTCTTCCAGACTTGGACCGTACTACTACTACTAATAGCTTATGCGGATGGGCGCTAAGCCTGACTACACGGCATGATCCCCTCACCCCCCCCCCCCCCGCAAGAAAGAGAAGAAGAAGAAAGAAAAAAAAAACAAGGTGCGACACCTCGGCTAGAAGGTTGCACCGCTATCCATACTCCCACTCCCATGAGATCAATCATCATATTGCGTGTCGCCGTTTTCGAAACGTGACTAGCTAACACACTGTGTTGAGCTGTTGAGCGTCACGGAGAGGCGGAGGCATCCGCTTCATCATCGCCAGCGCGTAATCAAGGTCAGTATCCTTCCGAGTCTATCAACGCTTTTATCGCCTGCACGCCGTCTCCTCTGCTTCGTGATTCCGGGTTCAAAACATGTGTGCAGCATCCCTTGGGCACATTATGCTGCTTTAATGACCGCCGTTTCAACCTATTATCTGCGCTTTTTGACGCAGCCGTTGCAACGATGGCGTCGATCAAGGCTCGTGCGCGTATACAAAAGCGGCAACGAAGTAGGTCTCTTATCCTTCTCTGTCCCAAAAGGCCACGAACGAGTAACGCTAAATCAAATCGCTTTTGCACAAATTCGCAAGGTATAATAACGTTCATGACAGTAAAATATTATCCTCCTGAGGAAGTTTATCACGACGCTACAAAGCGATCGCACAAGGGTTCCCAAAAAAAAAAAGAAGTTTCACAGTTGACAACAAAAGTCATTGATCTTGGGATCGAAGCCGGAACCAACGCGTTTTCAGGGGGTCCCTCTACCATCCGAGCTATGCACAATAATAATAATATTTGGGGTTTTACGTGCCAAAACCACTTTCTGATTATGAGGCACGCCGTAGTGGAGGACTCCGGAAATTTTGACCACCTGGGGTTCTTTAACGTGCACCTAAATCTAAGCACACGGGTGTTTTCGCATTTCGCCCCCATCGAAATGCGGCCGCCGTGGCCGGGATTCGATCCCGTGACCTGAGCTATGCACAGGAGGATAGCAGATCGCAGGTCAAGTTCAATTAGTCCTTGCGCTTCAAATCGTCGCTTAATTCTGCCTCGCTCCACGTTCTGATAGCCTCCTGGTTAGCTCCTGTAATACAGCGACCACCCGTGAAAAGGCCTTGATTCCGTGTACAGCTCCCGGAACAGGAGATATTTTTTTTTTCATCCGCGGAGCCTTTTTTCTGCGTAACTCAGATAAGTATCTTTTGTAGTTTTGTGCTATTGTAAGGTCGATGACAATTTTTCTCTTTGAATACTCAGCGAAAATCCTGAAATTTTTTTAATTGCCAGTGGCAGATAGCACAATTATAGTTTATGAGCTAGTCTAGAGGCGGACATTACTTGCGAAAAAATTGAAATCCAACATCGACTAATAAAAAAATCACAAATTAAGCTTTAACTAATTACCTTACGGCAGACATTCCAATTTGCAAATTCTAGCGGGTGCGACTGCAAGGCATATCCACTTGAAAATAAATGTCAATGACACCATTCACAAGATATGTGCCGTCATAATTTCGGCAAAAATGCACCGTCGTTGCAAGTTACTTTCTTGGCAAAACGTCGTTCTATGCACTGAAGCACAAAACTAACCCGAACGCCAATGCACTTCTCTGCAAAGTTCGGGAACTAATATCTCGAAACCAGTGTCATCGGGAGAATACGTCTTGCGGACTCCCCAGCTAGAATTTGTAAATTACAATATGTGCCATAGTGTAGTTAGTTAAAACTTTAATTTGCAAATTTCGGTTAATTAGTCAGATGTCGTGACCTGTAGACAGGCGGTGTCTCCTGATGGAACGTTCGGTGCACTGGGTCGTCATGAGGCGACGTTTCTGTTGTCCTGGTATGCAGGAAAAGTGCTCGTGTCCTCTTCGTCGTTGTGCACAGCGTTGTCGCAGGAATCCTTGGGGTGAGAGCACTCCTGATGGATGGTGCTGAAGGTGTGTTCGACGACGTTTCTATATTGCAAAACGTCGTATTCGTTGAGTTCGCCTTGGATTGAACGGGCTTGAGTGTTGATGCACTTCTTGCTGTCGCATCTGTGAAAATTTCGGCGACGCTCTCCGTCGTCTTGTGTTTCGAAGTCATTGTGGTTGCTGCAGTTGTTTTTGAAGTTGTTGTTGTTGACGATGCTGTGGCGCCATTTGTTGAGGCAGCGTTTCTAACCTAATATGCCTTTGATTTCTTTCGGGAAATTGAAGGAAGGATCAATTGGTAACTGTGAGACTTGTCTGGTGGCGAGGGTAGCCTGCCAGGCATCTCACAAGACTCTTCGGAGGGTGCTGTGACGTCATTCAGGATGGACGCTTCTGAAATTTGACAGTGTGCGATGCTGCTTGGCGCACGCGACGCTTCTGTAGTGGCAATGGATTGTTGAGGGTGAGTACGCAGAAGAAAGCTAGAGAATCGCGAAGCCGCTTGATCTTCATATTTATGTGGCTCCAAATTGTCGTCGCATTGAAAAATACGTGGTTGTGTGCTGGCGCTTGTATTCTGATTGCACATTGGCAAAAGGCTAGTTGGCTTCGTTTCATCAGAACTGATCGTTGCAATATTTCCTGGATTCTTGTTGCCAATACCAAAGTTTGTGTTCGTGCAGTTTGGAATTTCTGCTGATTGATCGCTCGATAGTGCCGCAGCGAATGTCGCTTGACCATGTTCTTCCGAAGAAAAGTTGTCTGCCTGCGATGTTGTGACGTCGTGCTCAATCGCGCAAAGCATGCACTGCGGTCTGATGTTCACGAAAGAGCCGTGTGACTTGAAAGTTCATGGTGGCCTGCGCATTCGAGACGGGCGATGGAATCTGTCAGAAGTTGCAATGACCACATCAGAGCTGCAGCGTGCTGAAGACGTGCATATTGTTGACTGATGTGCGGAGGTCCAACCTGGTTCAATATTGCATTTCGGAGGAATGAATAGGCGCGCACATCGCTTAGTGCGCAGTGGCTTTTTTTTATTATTATTGGGAATGTCAAATTCATGCTGGACGTGCGATTACGTGCCCTCTTCGCGGGAAAATCACGACGAGGAAAACTCACCGACGATCTACTAATATAGGACTTTGTTTCGCACTCATAATGATCGCTACGTGGAAATCGCGTGCGACTGCGAAGACGCAGTGTAATTGTCTCTAGTTGGTTGATAATGGAGGGGTCGTTCACTTTAAGTTGGCTGATCATTTCGTCTTTGATATTGTGCTATGATTCATCGTTTTAAAATATGTGCGTGAGGTAGAAGCGGAATGCCTCACCGGTCACGTAATCATTGAGCTTGTGAGCTTGACGACGATTTCCTGTTCCGACCATGAGGCAGCGGATGCGTGGAACTCGACGAGGCGGAACCAATCTTCCAGGGGACCATCGTCCGCTGATCCGCTGTACTTGGGTATGTCCAAGGCTTTCGATGACGTGGTCGTGACGCTGGTCGATGTAGGTGGTCGATCGCTGCACTTGGGGTTCACCGCGTGGTGTTGAAGGCTTGCATGATGACGTGAGGCCGATGAGGTGGCTGGCAGGCCTTTGTCCTGTCGACTTGTGTGACGCTAGTAGGAGGTTGCGGATGGAGGCAAACATAATGATGATAACGAATCTCTGTCATGGCTCGCACCCACAAAGGCGTATAGGCCAAGAACCGGGCGGCAGGAGATAGCTAAAGGAAATTCTTATTTGAAGACGATAAACGAAAAGTAAAAGAAATACAAAAACAAGGAGATGACGTAATAACTACACTATTATATGAGCGAGCAGTCACACTAACTTAAAGGCAAACGTGGTCGCTCGAACATTGCCTTTAATCTCCATCTACCTCTTCTTGTACCCACCGTCCACCATTAAAATATTCCGATGGGATAGGGGCTCAAGAGGTGGGGGCGTAGCTGTAGCTGTGAAATCATCAGTTAGGGCAGAAAGAATAGACTGTAGTCTTTCAGAAGCAGTGTGGTGCAAAATCTTATTAAATGGTGTTGCGTTCGTAGTGGGAGGCATATACAGGGCCCCTGCTACCACGCCTGAGTTCCTGGACGAATTAAACGCTTTTTTGTGCACCCAGTTGAATAATAATACAAGGCTAATAATGACTGGAGATTTTAATTTACCCCACATAAACTGGAAAACTCTCTCGCCTGGACATGCGGAAGTTTCGAGTGCTGAAAAACTACTGGAAATTATGATTTATCATAACTTACGGCAAATTGTTGAAGAAAATACACGAGAAACTTTATATTCTAAGTCATTGTTAGACCTTGTGTTCCTATCTTGCAAAATAGCTGCTAATAGTGTGTCAGTCGAACCAGGAATATCGGACCACAAAATGATATCTGTCGATATACCAATCGATATACCCAGTCGCCGGCGGTTACCTGCTTTTAAACTTATAAAAGACTACGCGCGGGCAGACGATACAACAATAGTAGATAACTTAAGTCTATCATTTAGTGAATTTGAACTTGCGTCATCTAGTGAATCTGTAGAAGAATTGTGGCAACGTTTCAAAGGAATCGTCAAGCATTGCGTAGATAAATTTATTCCTACCCGCATGAAAAAAACAAAGCAGCATAGCCCATGGATAACTCGGGAAATAATACACTTAAAACGCAGAATAAAACGATTACACAAAAATAAACAAAACCCAGCCCAGGTGTCCAATTTGCGTGCTCAACTAAAATTAGCGTTACGGGAATCTAAGGAAAAGTACTTTAACATAACGCTTCCTGGGTTCCTAAGATCTTCGCCACAAAAGTTTTGGATGCACTTAAGGGATAAAAAAGAAGAGATACACCAGATAAAAAGCGGATCTCAAATGATCACGGAAAAAACGCAAATAGCAGACTGCTTCAACGTATTTTTCCAGTCAGTATTTACGAAGACGAGAACAGAGCAAGGAAACAATGAGCGCAGTGAATTGGGCGCCTGCGCAATGCGCCCACTAGAAATCACTCAGGCTGGCATATTTCAGCAATTGCTTACGCTTGATGCCAAGAAAGCAAGCGGGCCAGACGGGATCCCAAGTGAATTTTTACGGCGATATGCCGAATGGATGTCATTCTACTTAACCATAATCTTTAGAAAATCCTTGGAAACCAGTTCACTACCTCAAGATTGGCGTAGCGGTGTTGTGATTCCGGTTTTTAAATCCGGCAGTCGAAATCAAGTTAGCAACTATCGTCCCATATCGCTTACTTCTGTGACTTGTAAGCTTATAGAGCATGCAGTAGCAAAGCATATCGTTCTTTTCCTTGAAGCCAATAACTTTTTCTTTTCGTCACAACATGGATTTCGAAGCGGATTATCCACTATATCGCAACTCATTGAGACGGTTCATGATTTTTATCTAGCTTTGGATGCCTGCGAACAAATTGACGTCATCTGCATAGATTTCGCAAAGGCCTTTGATAAGGTACCGCATGGTAAATTGCTTTTTAAAATCCAGAACGCAGGTATTGCTCCTGACATTGTGAACTGGATTGCATCCTATTTGAGAGGTCGTGTACAATCCGTCCGGATTGAAAACATCATGTCTAATCCACTAGAAGTATTGTCTGGGGTTCCACAAGGGTCGGTATTGGGGCCGCTATTGTTCTTGATTTACATCAATGATATTTCAAGTGTTCTGGAATCACCTGTTAAAATGAAACTTTTCGCCGACGATTGTTTGCTTTATACAACTCTGGCAGATACAACCGACCAAAGGAAAATTAATCGGTGTCTCCAAGGTTTACATGACTGGTGCATAAAATGGGGAATGGAAATAAATTATTCGAAATCGACGTTTGCTCATATAACAAGAAAGAAAACTGTGCCTTCTTTTGACTATAAAATTGGTGATAACTCTTTGTTGAATGTACGTAGCTTTAGGTACTTAGGGGTGATCATTAATCATGACTTCTGCTGGCGCCTCCAAGTGGAGGAGGTCTGCTCTAGGGCTTACAGGAAACTGTTCTTCTTGAGAAAAAAGTTGCAGCATGCACCAACACATTTGAAGCTCATTGCGTACAAAACATTTGTTCGCCCGGTTTTGGAGTACGCCTCCCCAGTTTGGAGCCCTCACCAACTCTACTTGCGAGATAAACTCGAAAAAATTCAGAGAACTGCGGTACGTTTTATTTGTTCGCGTTATCGGAGAGCCGATTCTGTAACACACATGTTGAAATGCTGTGACTTGGAACTGCTAGAAACACGACGAGAAAAACAACGAATGAAATTATTTTTCCAGATAACCAGAAATCAAATAAGAATAAACAAAGAAACATACATTCGCCCCCCTTTAAAACACAGTGCGCGTTTAAACCACAGTGCTAGTGTACAACCTTATAAAACACGCCTTGATGGTTTCGAATACTCGTTCTTTCCTTCGTCTATTACTATATGGAATGGCCTTCCGGATTGCACTGTTACAGCACAAAATGTTAACGAATTTTGTAGTCTATTAGACTTGTATTACAATCAACGGGATCATTGAGACTTGAACATGCTTACTGTTATTCTGTGTACATTTGTTCATCCTGCCTGTAATTTGTGTTTGACAATGATGTATAATGTTGTATTGTCAATGTTGAAATGTAAATTTTTTATTCTTTTCCTCTCCTGTAATGGCCCTCAAGTGAGGGCTACAGTATTCCTAAATAATGAAAAAATAAAAAGATATATATATATATATATATATATATATATATATATATATATATATACAGTAAAAGCTCGTTAATTCGAACCGCAAGGGGAAGCCGCTTCAGTTCGAATTAACGAAAGTTCGAACTAACGAAAGTGAAGGAGGGCAACAGTACACTGCGATTTGGAAGCAGTAGGGCATGTCAGAAATTTGGCGTGTTAGAAAGTGATGGCGTGTACCGCGGGCACACGTCATCTTCAAGTCGAAGCTCTGGGTCCTACTGTGCCACACCACCGATGTCCACCGAAACGAACGTTAGCCGAGGCTTAACACCATCACAATGAATCCGCGACGGCCGATACCTCCTAAGCTGAAAACAGAAGTGCACAACCGATGAAGACTGCCGAGACAAAGACGCTGAACATGTGAAGGTGGCGAAGGCCCTGATTCGTTGGTTCTTGATTGCAAGCGCAGCTGCGACGTACTTGATTCGCTGTGTTTTGGAGCTTGCCGTGCCATCTCCACACAACATTAGCAGCTGTACAAGATTTGCAGAGCCTCCGAGATTCGCAACGGGCAAGAAGTCTCGGAGGTTACGTAGAACGGAGAGGCGGCAGCCGCCGCTGCCTTCTGACTGACCCCGCGTCGGTTAGATTTTTGTCCGATTTTGCCTTCTCTCGCCGTTCTCCGTTTCGGAGGCAATACAGCCTTGTGTGAAAGCAGTAGGCGCGTTTCTCTGGCCGTGTGCTAGGCGAGCGTAGTTCGAATTATCCGTGAGGGAACCTTCTCGCGTTCGAATTAACGGACTTTTTTACACATAGACTTCTATGGAGCTTGGCCGGACGAAATCGTACAGTTCTAATTATCCATAAATTCGAATTATTGAAGTTCGAATTAACGAGCTTTCACTGTATATATATATATATACGCAGGAAGGAGGCGACAAACTTTTTGGAAGACTTATTTACTAAACGTTTTAGGCTGGTGTACCAGCCTTCATAAGAGGCCTTCGTGCGGCACTTGCCACATGCAATACATAGGCCAGAATGAAACACCTTTCAGGATCCGTCTTAACAGCCACATGTCGCATGCCAAATCCCAGCCAAATCTACCACTCTCAAAACACGTTAACATGTCGGGCCACTCATTTAACAATCTCAAAGTAACAGTACTCGAATCTGGATTTCGCACCAGCCATGACCGCGAGCTTCACGAATCTTACCTGATTCATAAATTTAACACTGTCTCGTCCGGCATAAATGAAAGCAAAGGAAAAGTAACCTGTCTAACTTTAGATTGAGCACCAATATACACTTCCCACAATGTACATGTATGATTTCAACGCTTTCTTTACATGTGGCTTTTCTGACTTATGTGGCTGTGGTTTGAAGTTGTACGCTTAACACCTCAATTTTTAGATAATTCGAGGTTGCACTTAGAGATGCCATCTGCTAAACATCACACCTTTGTATCTGCATGTGTACGTCATTTTGTTTTCACTACACATAATCATTGTAACCGCTGGCACTTACCTGAGAGTCATGTTTGTATATATTGTATTCTGAACACATCTGCATTTCATTTTTTGTATTCCAAAATGTGTGTCATTGATATTCATTCATAATGCGCAATGATAATGATTTATGATGCGCAGTGTATGGTCTAGTCAGTAGCAACTTAATTAATTATACAAATTAATGTTCTAGTTAATATCGCAAGCGCGCTTTCGCGTGACTGCAGAGACGTGACCCAGAGAGCCGCGCAGTGAGAGCGAATGAAACTCCCTTTCCCAACACTTCTTAACAGAAAATCACCGCCTGCTGAGCCGGCAAAAATGTGTTATCAATGCATTCTGCGGCATGAGCTACGATGTGTATTAATCGGCGCTTATCACCCCGACTTCTTCTTTTCCCTTCGCTTTCATCTGCGTGGGACTGCGGCTACAGTTCTAGCACACCGTACCGCGGCTGCACGAGCGTGATGTATCCTCGAAAGGTGTCGGCCACGCAGCGTGGCGCATGGAAACGGGGAATATACGATGCGGCGGCGGCCTGCAGCCTTTCGAAATAGCCTCCATTTGCGCGGGGCAACGCCTCGGCTGCATGCGTCGCGCAAGCGGTCCCCCCCCCCCCTCCCCCCCACTTCGCTGGAAGCGTATATCTCCGGGCACGCGTGCCGTTGCGCTGTTTCTCGTCTAGGCACTGCACTCTGCGGAGATGCGTGCACATACAAGCGCGCAGACACGCGCGATAAGAAAACGCGCGCACCCGGTACGCCCGACACGCCTCTGGGCCACGAATTGGGGCCTCCTGCACGAGGGTTCGCGTAG
The DNA here is from genome assembly GCF_038994185.2 of Dermacentor albipictus. NCBI lineage: Eukaryota > Metazoa > Arthropoda > Arachnida > Ixodida > Ixodidae > Dermacentor > Dermacentor albipictus. The sequence goes on along the minus strand of NC_091822.1, from coordinate 127,418,320 downwards.
ACACTCACGGTCCGGCGCCTTATACTTGCAGCCGCATTACCTTTTTCAGTCGGAAGGCGAGAAAAAAAGAAAAAAAGTCGTACAGTAGCGTGGGCACGCGGTTATGGAGGCAAGAACATTCCTTACAGAATCTAAACGAATGCCCTGCTAAATTCTATTTTCTTTATTACTTTTAAATTAATTATTACTCATTCAACAGCACCTTCGTGATTTTATTTCAGCCGGTAATTCAACTCTATTCAATGCTATTCTCATAGATATTAGGAAATTTATGCTCCATATTAATTTCGTATAATCCACCCATGTCTTGGCCGATCCCCCATCGTGGTTAGGAGCCACACGTGCCACAGGCTACAACAACAACAACAAGCTAAAGGCTGCACAATGACGGGAGACACGGAACATCATAAGCGTAACGTCCAGAGGAACACTAGATAGGAAAACTAGGGGGTACAGAAGGAGAGCGTTAAATCTGTTTTAGAGTATTGAAGTATTCTTTCAAAACTCTGTTGTCGTTAATTTCGCGCTGAAATGTTCGTTACAGAAAAAGAAAAGGAAGTGAAGGCCAATCTGCAATGTTTTGAATTTCGAACCCGAACGCCAGCGTCGGCATGTCATCGCGGATCGGGGGCAGCAGCTCTTCTCAAAGCTCGTTAAGAATTGGCCCACTTAGAACGTAACGTAGTCGCAGATTACCGATAAAAATATTAAATATGCCCGAGAAGACGCTAGCAGTCAAAGTCTGTGACGTCACGGCGACCAGTTATGGGAACATGAGGGCGACGTTGCCACGTGCCTTTCGATTTTGCAAATTTTTTGTCTGATACTGAGCGTTCCCTGGTGGTAAGAGTGGCCTTTCTTGGTGTTCCAAACGTGTGATCTACTTGTAATTTGGTCAATACGGCACCATTCTTGAATAACATCATTGTTATCCCACCAGTAATACGTGGGGAATCCGTGCAATCGAGTTGGCAGGTACTACAACTATGGTGCCAGTTAACGCGCCGATTTATGTTAATAAGGTTGACTGCGAATATAAACATAAGTCACGCAAAGAGACATGATGGACAGGACGAGGATTTATCCTGTCCATCTTTTCTTGTACGAAACGCTTGTCGTTTTTCGAGCAGTCAACCTCTTTTAAGAGAAATTCAACCACTAGCGGACCGAGATGTCCTATAGTTAACGTGCCAGTGTGCTATCTTAAAACGCTCAGCTGAAGCGATCGTGGAATAGTTTACCACATTTGTAGGGCAAAGGTTTCCTGCTGCTATCTTCGACTGGAGCGGTAACAAGATAAGAGCGCCTATATAGCTCGACAGGAAACCGTACCCCCAGTTCCCTAGAGCAGGCATCGGCGGCAGCCACTCTTCCAAGGTCTTAACGCAACAGCGAGAGCCAACGGGCGAGCAGGTGAAGCTCTTTGTCGGCAGTCGTAAGTCGGCAGGAGAACGGCGAACTTGAAGGACGTTCGTAACAACTGCCAGCCGGTTAGCACTGGTCATACGTGCGTGCGCCACACCAAGCAATTGCTCGGTCTTTCTTTCTCTCTCTTGTTTTTGGACCCGTTTGTTGTTCGAGCCACCGCTGAACGTTCTCCTCGTGTTTCACTTTATTTTGTTGTCCAGTGTTCTCCAGTCACAGCGCGCAGTCGCATAATCTAGGGTTACGAGGTTTCCGCCAGCCATCGGGAGAGCTGCGTGAAAAAGGCTTTCGTTTATAACAAAGCAGGGATGCTTTCGTTGTACCATTTGCAAAGCTTTATAATGATTTGATGCCGTCCTTATGATGCAAATCACATCAACTTATGTGGTTAGTGATTCGGTGATCGTGTGAAAATAACTAAACTTATATAGGTTGTAAACAGAGATAAGGTGCCTAAGAAAGGCTGCCCAACGTATTAATAGGAGGACCTATCTTCGCAGATAGGTCCCGTCGCCACTTCCACCAACCAAACGTGACGTCACTCCACTAACCCGTTAAAACTAACGTGCCGAGGATAACGAGGCCGTCCGCCTATCGAAACACAGGCAGCCTTTCTGAGGCACCTTATACCTGTTTATGACGTGTCTACCACAGCGCGCTACTCCATCTATAAGTCCCATTCTTCATTTGAAACTTACACAAAGTAATACGGCATAAATTTCGTGCTCGTTGATTCGATGGCATCGCGTGCATTTGTGACAACTCTAGCTTTCGTCAGCTTCTTTCCTATGCGGAATATCTCAATGCTTACGATATCACATTTAGTGAGCCTATGTGACTAGACTTTGTGTTGCTGTGTTTCTGAGTTGACTTACAGTTTTAGTGTGACATTAGCGTACTTATGTAGCTGGCCCTCGTGATATTATGATTTTGACTTGATTTACAGTTTTAGTTTGACATTAGTGCACTTATGTAACTGGACTTTGTGTTATTATGATTTGGAGTTGATGTTTAGTTTTAGTGCGGTTAATTCTTTTTTTCTCCAATCCCTATGTGAAAAGGAGCAGCCGGCGCCAACTAAAGCGACATCTCCTAAGTACCATATAATAATAATAATAATAATAATAATAATAATAATAATAATAATAATAATAATAATAATAATAATAATAATAATAATAATAATAATAATAATAATAATAATAATAATAATATTAATAATAATAATAATAATAACATAGATCACTATATGAGAAGACTCCTTTGAATAGAGCTAGTACTTGGTCCACCAGGTGAGCCTTGCCCAACGACTCCGGTCATTAGATCTTAAAAGCAAGGAAGTCTGAAGCATGAACGTCACCTTATAGTACACCATAAGTTAAATCAAACTACACCATATTCATTTTCTGCCCTGTCTCCTCTAATAAATGATAGCGATAACTTCTAGCGTGTTTCCCATCAGCAACTAGTGTTTAGTTTTATATCTTAAATGCAAAGACCCTAAATTAAATATGTTTAGGTAGCAGTTCTCGAAGGAAGCAAAGTTCTTTTTTTTTTAACTTATAAACAACGCATAGAAAGGGAGACAAGAAAGTGAGACACGAACAAAATTTCGAAATAATGTACCAAACAGCGCAACAACAAACTTTGGCGAAGATTATTTTTCTTTAATACACGTGTTTTAGCAAGGGTCGAATTTATATTGGCGAGAGCTTAATTGTGAGCTCTTTTTGGGTCAACCTCCTTGCTTCATTAGACCCAATATTTAGTCTTTTCTCGACCGCGACTATCCCGTATCACGCCTCGCAAACACGACTAAATGAAGCAGCAACAAAGCACGCATGACTCAACAAGGCCAGTAAAGAAAAACATTAAATTAGTTTATACTCATAAATAACGTATTCTTTCAAATCTCTATTTTCGTTAATTTCATGGTAATAATATGATAATTAGGGATTGAAATTGAAGGTAAAGGCCTGTTCACTTTCGCGGCCAAAATCTCACCGCGGTTACGTCATCGCGACATTTTCACAAATATTAAAGTATTTTTCTTTCTTTTTGCATGTGCGCCATTGTGACTCGGTAAAAGTCTTTGAAACTTGCCAAGTTCACTCGTTGGTTCTTCTTGAACACGACGTAGTCCATCTACAACGACGAGACATTAATAAATATAGGCCTATAGCACAGGCCATCGAAAACCACGACGCCACAGGGAACTGGTGCGGGAATTTCAATACGCCGTCACCATCTTGTCTGGGATATATATATTCTTTTGCCTGCTTTCTGGCTGATTAGTTTTCCTCTCACGGTAAGGGTGGCTGTTTTGGCGTTGTTAAAAGGGTCATTATATGTCCACCTCGAATTTCCTTTTTCTTTTCTGAGTATAGTGTCATTTTTTAAGTTGATGCAGGAGCGAGCGTGCGTGGTGTTGCTCGCACGTGGGGCGTGGTTTGAAAGTGCGCAGCCTTGGGGGACGGCGGTCCTGCTCGCTTTTCTCTCTTTCTACTTCTTCTATCTGAGGCGAACTGAATGTCAAGCAGCGTTGACGTCCACCGGCCTTCCTTTGGAGTTCCGCGAAAGGGTTGCTTTCGATGACCGAGCGACAGCGGATGCTACGAGCGATACGGCTAAGTATAGCGCAAGGTCAATACAGGCCTACTTGTTCGGCATTTCTCGAGTCCGATGGTAAACAGAGCTCTTGGGCAGCTGATCCCTTGAAAAAAAATATTTGTTCAAGCAGTCAAGAGGAAGCTTATATAGACGTTTTTATGTTGTGTGCATATTTTGTGCAGATACCCTTTTGGACTACGTACTGCTTCTGACATATTTTTTTGTTTTGTTTTATCGACTGATGTCGATAAAGGGCTCGTTTCCTAAACGACGCACTGGAGAGTCTGTGACCACAATAGGCCAATGGAAATCAACTCGTTCACTAGTTTTTCCTGAACAGTGTGCATAGTTTAAATGAATTTCTTTACAAGTGATGGTCGTTTCTGTGCGCTACCCACCTCGACCAGTCAAGCTGTGAGTCCAGTTAGGTACGCTCAATTTCTGGTTCCAATACCGGCCGGGGCTTATTCTAATGTCACTTGATCTAGCATAGTCAAGGGGATGCGAACACGTACTGAGTGAGCGGTACATTTGCAAGAGGTGCAATACGCATAATTAGAGCAATGAATCCCCATTTTTGCAGGCATTTACCTGCCAACGTACATGGTGACGCAAACGTGTGAAAATTGTCGTATAGTGAGAAATTTTCTCAATCACAACACAGAGCATTTCAAAGGTGAAGAAACTGCAAAAATAACAATACCTTCGTTGTCCTATGTTCTCCAGATGTTCTGTCCTATATGTGCTGTGTCAACTTGCCTAATCTGATATTTCTTACTCTGTGACACTCTGAATACATTAATACGTGTAGGTCGATGGGACAGTCCGATTGAAAGAACACTCAGCCAGCAATAAAGCTCTTTGCAGTGCGCTACCTTTCCAGTACTGAAACTTTGTGGACTCGACGTTCTTTTTTTAAATGGGTGGGGCAAAATGACGGTTGCAACCCTGCCACTTTTAACAGTTGAGAGCAGCATTCCGGGCAAGTTGGTAATCCAATACTCAAATGATATTGCGCTACAAAAACCACACGGACGTGAGAGGACGACACACCAAGCGCAAACTTTCAACTATAGGTTTATTCTTCAGAAGAACTTCACTTTGGCCTAGTTGGTATTTACTACATATCATATTGACCGCAAATAAAGACGGGGACAGAGGGAGAGAACACATAAACAGCACGGGCGGTAACTTTCAGCCTTACATGCACTCTTCAATGAAGATAGGTTTATTGTACCACTGAAATCGATTTTATACACGTGAAGCAGTGTAGACCGCGCATGCACTTATACGAAAATGAACTGCGTATTCATGTAACATAGTTACGAGTCATGTGATGCCGCGTCCAAGAACCTTAGTTATTTTTCTTTGAGGGCCAGAGAAGGGAAGCTAACACACTTATCTCCCAATTTTGCGATCATCTGCGCTTCAGTTATTTCACGGATGAGCTGCGTACTGCCACGGGAAACAATTATGCATTGGTCCTCAAGAGGTTTGCGGCCGTGATCGCGACAATGACTTGCCAAGAAACCACTGGAGCCATTTTTTTACATTATTGCTGTGTTCGCGGAGCCGATCATTGAGGCAACGCCCAGTTTGTCCGGTATATTGCTTCCCACATGAGAGCGGAAGGTTGTAAACCACCCGGTGGACACACTCGACGAACTTTTTGCGGTGATGCTTTGTGCACTTATCGGGTGGGACGGCATTTGGATCCGTCAACCTGCAAAGCCTGCCGAGCTAGTGGGGGCAGAAAAAACAACTCTTACATTCGCCCTTTGGGCCATCTTTTTCAAGTTATGGGATACCCTGTGCATGTAAGGTATAACACTTACTTTAGGGCGTATGCCGGGAGGGGCATCAGCAACTGACTTCTGCGTGCTGGAACGCGCTTCTCTTAAAATGCGTTCCGCGACAGACACTAGCACCACCCTAGGATATTCAGCCAAGGACAAACGTCGAGTTTGCTTTTCAAAGCTTACGTCCGCTACATGACAGCAAGACTTGCTAAGGGCATTCTTGAAGCACAAAGTGATAATGGCCCGCTTAACAAGCTTAGAATGTGCGGACGTATACGGTAGAAGTGGCTTGTTGGCTCGCGGCTCATACGACCAACACGTGTGGCGGTCCTGAAAGCTCAAGCGAAGATGAAGAAAACGAAGAGACCTATCTACCGGCATCTTATGAGTAGTTTGAAGGGGAACTAAGCACTTATGAAATGTTTCTAACGCTTTCTTATTTTCCAGAATGAAGGCATCAGAAGAGCAGTCAATGAAAATTAAAAAGTCATCAACGTATCTAAATATTTAAAGAACTGCAGTGCGTTGCACTTCTAATAAAATGTCACGGTCTAAACAGGATAAAAACAAGTCACTAAGAATGTGAGCAATTCAAGAGCCAAGACAAACACCGCTCTTCTGCAAAAAACATTGGTTATCCCGAGTGATGCAGGTGGAATTAAGATAAAGTTGTAAAAGTTCTAAAAACTGATTGCAAGACATGCCGGCCTCATTCTGGAATGAAACAGCACCATACTTATCAATACATTGCTCAACACAGGACAGTACGCTTATATGCGGCAAAGAATAATAAACATCCTTTACATCGATAGAAAACACCTGAAGACCACGGTCGGAATGTGATTTCAAAAATATCAATCACAGTATCTGAGCTTGGGTTAGTAGCTCTTGGGTATTGGCATCACGATTTCATGGTGCAAGAGGGCTTGTATTTTTGTAATTGTGTTTTTCCCACTCCGGTTCTATTAATTTTCTATTATCTGGAGAGCCGAGTGGCTGGCCCCGGCGAGAACGAAGCCAAATCGTTGTGCGAGTCAATGAGGACGCGAAAAGTTTATAAAGTGGAAAGAGTTGCAAAAAAAAAAGAAAAACATGATACCGGCTGTACAAGATGCGTACGCTCGGACACAACGCCACTGATACTATGCTGTGCCTTTGGTTCCTTGTGTAGCAATGCGCAGTAAGCCACTCCAGGAGAAATGACCATATACAGGGAGCAATGTGTGGCTTCCGCGGCGGAACAACGAACCCGTATTTTTGTCTCCAGGAGAGCATACACTTAGAATCGAAATCGACACGCCAGGGTCGGGCATATCTGATGTGGCCACTGCGACGTCACACATATAAAAATGGTAATAAGATTAAGCTTCAGGTAAACAATCCTCGGAGGAAGAAGCGTTTTACACCTATATGTTCGTAGCAGTCGTATAGTGGGTTATCGCGAGAAAACATCAAAACCCTTTGACGTCGGCCGTGTTAGAATTCCGATCGCATTGTGGAAGCAACATAAAAACTTGCACAGAGGAAGCAAGATTGCTAAGCTCACTTTGGCATTTGGTACTTCACGCACGTACGCATGCGAGTGTCTCCGCAACAAGTTAGACACTTAGTGGACAATTTTAAATCACCTGGGGCGTCAGCACTGTTCATGACTTGTTCTTGACGCACGATGCGCTGCTTCCATGGATTCTTCTCGTCCGTATTCCAAAGCGATTGGTCTTTTCTGCTTCAGTGCAGCGAACTGTGTGCAAGAGAGCGCAATACGTCACGATTGATGTTTCAGGCGGCCGAGTACACTCTCGCCCAGTATAAACTAGAACGCGCGAGCTTTTTCATCATCGCTTCTCTCAGAACGCGTCGCACCGTGCTCACCCTCCCTCTGCCATTTAATATATTTTCATCTAAAGCTTCCGTTGAGACTGTCATAGAGTGGCTTCGAGCATTGCACTGACTCGCGCGTCAGTGATAGCACGCGATCGTCACACTCCGATTTTTTTTTCTGGCGTCTACAGGAGCCCTTGCAAGACCCGCCGTGGTTGCTCAGTGGCTATGGTGTTGGACTGCTGAGCACGAGGTCGCAGGATCGAATCCCGGCCACGGCGGCCGCATTTCGATGGGGGCGAAATGCGAAAACACCCGTGTTCTTAGATTTAGGTGCACGTTAAAGAACTTCAGGTGGTCGAAATTTCCGGAGTCCTCCACTACGGCGTGTCTCATAATCAGAAAGTGGTATTGGCACGTAAAACTCCATAATGATGATGAGGAGCCCTTGCAAGCAAACGCGATGTACAAGACGTCGCGCTTCATTTGGTGCGCGCTTCGAAGTACTCGCAACAACTTATGGTGTAAATCATGAATCATGAACTTCGAGGGGTTGAGGACTCACAAAGCCCCCCCCCCCCCCCTCCCTTCCCCAAAGAGAAAAGATAGAAAGAAAGGAAAGCGGAACAATAATTTTGTTAGTGCTGTTTTAAAAATTCATTGGAGGAGAAAACATGGGGTAGGGGGCACACGCACTTTTAGCAGCAATGGACGTCACGAATCCTAACTGCTGTAACAGTGCCTGGCGCCTTCATCAAATGTGCATGCTCGCGCACAGGGACGCCATAACATCGCACGTTCTGGTATCTAATGACACTGACCCCTTGTATGAATAGAGTGTTGCGCCGTAACGTCATTCCACACGCACACACACACAAAAAGAAATGGCCAGCTAGAAGAAGCCAACATTCGTTCCCGCGGGGCCACAACGAACTGTCTCTATGACTTCAAAAAGAAAGCTCCTTGGCCAACATCATGAACAGAAAGGTAAGTGTTGTCAAGTGTAGGTTGTGATATAGGAGCGTATCGACGTCATCCTTATAACAGCGCAATAAGATAAGGCTTAAGACAAACAGCCGAGGAAGAAGCGCCAGTAAGATATCGCGAGGAAATATCTAGAAGCTTTGGCATCGGTCGTGTCGGAATGTCGGTCGCCCCCTGCAGGCGCATCGAATATTGCGCAGAGGAAATGAGATTTCTGGGCTGATCTTGCGTTTGGTACTTGGCGCACGTATGCGCTATATAGCTTGTGTCCCCGCAGCAACTTGCGATACTTAAAAGGCAATTCTGACTTTTTCACGGGCGTCATTCGTGCGCACGGCCTATTCTTGACGCACGCGCGACTGCCTTCGGCTCGTTAATGTACAGGCGCGGCAAAGCAAGTGCCCTTTTCTACAACAGCGGCGCGAAGTGTGTGTAATCACAGACGAGCTGTTTCCTAACGCTGTGCTTGGAACTCTATAGAGGTGCTGTCAAAAGGTGTTTGACACGTTCAGATAACCCCCAAGCCGTTTCTTTACGCCGGAAAATGTTTTAGTTGAACTTGTTCAAAATGTTTATTCCTGAAGACAGGAGAAGCTTATCGTGGGGCAAATGGTCAGATAGCAAACTGTGGGGAGACCGAACGAGCAAGTGCGCGCATGCCGCCTTGGCACGAGCCGGCACGCAGTTTCGTCACAGACTAACCTAATATGGTTAAGATGCTTTATGAGGATATCGTGCCTGCTAAATCGACGTATCATCATTATTACCATCATCATCATCATCATAATCATGCTAATTATAATCGTCAACAGCACCACTACCACCATCACTATCAACTATCCTCCTCCTCCGGTCGTTCATCCTTTTTCTATCTTTCTTTCTTAGTTTGTTTCTTTGTTATCAGAGGTGATGGGGAATGGTATTGGTTGATTGTTCCTTTCACAGTGGAAGGAGGAAGAAATAAAAAAGGTTGCTGATGGCACTGTAAATTTAACTTATATGGCGATTAGTTTTATCCACTCGAGTCCTGACCCATTCCCCATAGTGCGTATGAGCCACAAGTTGAGAGGAAAACAACAGCCGTCTAGCTTGGGCGGCCTACACCTGAACGTCGGTCAGCAGATGGATAGGGGAATACAGGACAGGGAGAAAGGATAGCAGATACAATAGAGCGGCAGGAGGAAATTACCCTATACAGTTATTCACAAGTAGCAATTACATGTCAACATTTCACCAATAATTTCCTCGCGTGAGCCAGCATGAGCTAACAAAAGGAGAGGCCTGAGCGAAGAGAATCTGATAAGGCTAGTCCGCGCCTTCTTGTTATGCCATTTCACGTACGTTGCGGCCATGCACGTCTGGAAGAGGGCCGAGCGAGTCAAGATAAATGTCATGATAAGGAGGGGGATCAAGAGCGCGCTCGGTCTACCAAACTACAGACGCACTGACCGATTCCTGCAGTTGGGTATTCATAATACTCTTGGAGAAACTGCAGAAGCACACGAAAGGGCACAGATTCTCAAGCTCTCCGGCAGAAGGGCGGGCAGACGACTCCTAACATAGATGGGCGTCTTCCCGGTCATGGTCGAAGACGCTTACCAGGGCCTTCCGAAAGAGCAGAAAGACAAAATCGTCATACCCCTCGCCCCGCGCAATATCGATACCCAGCGCAACGTAGAAAGAAGGAAGACCAGGGCGGTGGCGCTCCTACGCCGCGCGACAGAAATTCCCTGGTGGCAGCTGCTTCGTTGACGCAGCCTAGTATGGCAACAGCAACAATTTCACAGTAGTGTCGATCAACCACAGGGGTTCGACCGTTAACACCGCTTCGGTACGAAGCACGTCGTCGCGTGCGGCGAGAGCAAATGGCCATTGCCTTGGCCCTCCTGGACGACAAACATGCCAATATATTCAGCGACTCCAGGGCAGCCATCTGGGCCTTCAGCGTTGGCGCCGGGTGTAAGGAAGCCTGTCGCATCCTTGACGGCAAAAGCATCGCCACCCACACTCTCACGTGATTCCCCGCTCAGGTGGGATCCATAATGGGAGGCCCCACAAAGCCTTCCGAGTCGGTATGGATGACAGCGCGGCTTGCAGACACTGCGGCGGCGAAGAGACTATCGAACACGTGCTTTGCCACTGTCCTCGATACAGCGCGCACCGGCTGTCACTAGCGACCGCGTTGGCGCGCCTTGACGACAGGCCGCTTTCAGAACAGTCGGTTTTGGAATGCCGACGTGAACTGTCGTCGCAGCAAAAGTCGGTCAAGGCTCTGTTGACTTTTCTACGTGACAGTGGCCTATTAGAAAGACTCTAATGACCCCATTTCGTCCCTTCTCATATTTTTTTTTCTCATGCTTTCATTTTTGTCACGCTCTTCTTTCCGTCTTTATTTCCCCTTTCCCTTCCCCTAGTGCAGGGTAGCAAACCGGACGTTTTAAGTCTGGTTAACCTCCCTGCCTTCCTTTCATTTGCATCTCTCTCTCTCTCCCACAAAGCTCAACGAGCTGGCCCACTCCAAGGCGCGAGGTCTCGCTTTCCGCGACCATGGAGAACTCCAACGCCGGCCCGCATTGGTGGAGAACAGAGATTAACCGACCACATACAATGAAATTGCGCAGCACTTTTATCTCGGCAGGAGAGACTTTCCCCTTCCACACAAGAAGTTAAATAGAGCGCAGGCATTGACCCTCAGATTATTGCAAACAGGCTCGTATCCCAGCCCGGCTTCATTCCACAAGCTTTATCTCGACACCTATGCCACTAGTTCTTGCAGGCACTGCAACGACATCCCTAGCCTAGACCATGTGCTCTGGAGTTGCCCCTCGTTACGAGGCACAGAACAAATCAATGAGGAGAAGTGGCTCTACGCTATCAAGAGCCCCGATGCCGGGACGCAACTATGGGCTGTCCAGAGGGCCCACGATGCGGCGGTCGGGCATGGCCTGATTGTCCCAACGTGGGAGCAGGCCCGCAGCACGTTGAGTCGCGTACCTCAGGACTTTCATTAGAGTTTTGCATCCATCCATCCATGAGCCACTTCACTGAGTGTTTTATGCACGGCTCCCGCACACTGTCACTGTGTTATTTGGTTGTACAGGAGCCGGGTTGTGAGAAACGACTGCGCTAAGAGACAATCGCAAAATGTTTTGTGAGTTGCCTGACACGCGCGAGAGCGGCCGCGAGGCAAGCTTCTCTGTTGGCCGGCAATCCGTGCGTGTGGTAGCAGCTGAAGAGTTCCTTCCGCAGTGCCACGAATTCACTGCACCGCAAGAGCAAGTGTTCAAGGGTCTCCACTGCAATGCAGCATAGTCTTGGTGCCGAGACAGGAGCCTCATTCTCCGTCAGTCCAACTTTTCCCTTCCAGTGTCCGTCCACTACAAACAAAGCGGCGGACAGAAACAAACAGGAAGAGGGATGCCCATCGCTTCAATGAGACGCCGAACTGGATACGCTACGTTTTCCAAAGCAAAAGAATCCTCGGAAGTGATCGACCCAGAATGCGCCCCCTGTATGCCCGCTGTATGCTACTTAGCTCCAATGCAACGCGGTGGCCCTTGAATGGCACTCATGAAAGCCCAGAACAAACGGACAGCTCCAGTCACCAATTTATTGCGAATGGCGAAATCGCTATAGCAGAGGAGCTTCTGTCGAAGGTGCCAAAGGGAACTAACCAAGATGTGGGATGCGCACGCAAGCGCCTCTGTAGCCTTTCTGGAGGCTAAAAATAGTTGTAAGAAGAGGCAACGCTCCCCGCAAAGCCTTCTCTCCCTGGCGGGCGATCGTTTGTCATAGAAGGGAAGACCTCGCAGACTTTGTCTGTGCTCGTTTGCACGACGACGGGCGTGATTTACGGGCACGCGCCCGGTGACCGCTTGATGCGCTTTAGAAGCCCACGGCTCGCGTGCAGTGCTGAATAACTGTCCTCTTTTGTGTGCGCGTGTGTGTGTTGATTTGCCGGGAAAGCCCCCAATCGCTATGCTGCAAAATGCGTTGCAAAAGATGAACAGTTTAATTATGTTTATAGTTAACCGCGTCATGAAAGCTACGCTTCAAATTGGTTCCACAATATGTGTTAGACATGGAAACTTACTAAAAAAACTTTCTGAAGTGACTTAGTGTTACAGATTACGTAAGCGAAGCGGCGAGTTGCAGGAATGGCGTTGTGGCGAATATGAAAGCTGCTGTAATTCCCCTGATATAGTCAGCTGGCCGTCAGCATTTGTCTGGTATTTTCAATGCTCGTCCCGTGCCATGAGTGGGGCTCCTGCATTACGAATGCTTACCAGCTTGCCCAATTTGCAGTCCTAACAGGACCAGCCGATGTCAAAGAAGATACAAAATAAACGCGTGAAGCGTATGCCTTCAAAGCTTTCTCAATCGACACAAGCGGTTATATAGGTGTCAGAGTATCTTATTCTAAGTAATCCAGAAAAGCCTTGAAGAAGACAAGTCCACTTGTCAAAACGTTGGCTCCTGCATTCACCTTGTTCACGTTTTGCTCATCGTCTTATTCTCAGTAAGCGCTTGTAGTTTCACTCAGAAAGGTATGTGGCTCGCACTCTCGCAAGGTCCCTTCAAAATATTCTGACGATGGCCCCGTTATCACAAGTTGCTGTACGTCACATGACAAAGGAAGCCAGAACTTTAACACTTTATGAGGTTCGCCTTGCCCGGACGAGAATTTTTCGAGGACGAGAATGTTCACAGCTTTCGTTTCGAGGGCTCAGGACGCGGTTCTGCTCGGTGGCGAGTGAATGATAATCTAAATTTATATCGCATTGCACTTAACCTCAAGAAAATACTTAGCTAACGAAAATGGGAACGTTACACAGAAGTACGCCTTATATTTGATCTTTATTAATCTCCTGGATAACAATGTAAGATTATGGATCATTTGTATACAATAACGCACTTCGTTACGCTGATACACTTCGGTTAGCGTTCTTTTTTTTTTGCCTTTTTTTTTGACACGGGAACGTGAAAGTGTGCCTTTGATTACAACTACGGCTTAAGTTTTATGGCGCTATTGTTCTTCACGGTTGTGTAAATGTCAATATTCTAACATGAAACGTGCTTCTGCGCTCGTCCACTCGTCTGAAAAACCTACATACATGCTTGTTCTTAGGATGCTTGGCACGCTTTACTTTTTTCGATCACCTTCCTCACAAGTAGTAGCCGCAGTGCCACCTGAAGATGTTAAAATCTCCACCGAGTTCCGTCTCATGTTGAAATTGAAGCATAATGAGAAAGCTGATGGCTTCTGGCGCACGAAGCGCAGTCATGTTCTCCAAAACTGAGAACCGCAAATAACCTGCAGCACACAAAACACGCAATACGAGATCAATTTGGGACATTCTACAAAACTCTAGACATCAGCCCTGCGTGATTAAAGGACGGACTTGCCAAGTGGCTGCCCTCTTGTATCCAGTTGGAACAGACTCCGCCTACACAAGTATGGACAAAACCAGGGGCCGAATTCACAAAGCTTCTCGTTCGTAAGTGACCTCTGTCATTGGATGGCCGCCCTCCCTTATGATATGGCCGACATCAGGAATAGCTACAATTAGTTCTTGCGAGCAAGCGTAGCGTAAGAGGGTTTTATATGAATAAGGATTCTGGTTACGCGAAAGCGGCAACGCCGCGAAGTGGGCCAACGACGCTGTCACAGAACGCGTCCACTGCTGTTACACCACAATAGCTGCCAGCAGCTGGTCAGCTAAACTGGCCACGAACAAAATAAGCAGAACACCCGTCCTTGAAGAACAGCGGGCTCCCGCGTGCACAAAAAAGACGCCCTCCGTATCCGTATACCTAATCCGTCCCTCCTCTATTTACGCGGGGCGCTGACTACTCGCTACGAAACCCTTTGTTCGTAGTTGCTCGGACGGCCGGTTGTTGTCCGTCACCGGAGCCGATTCTCTCTCCGGTTTCCACGGAAGACGATGCGCGACTCTCGTTGGCTCAGGGCCCGATTTCGTCGCCTGTAGTACAACCGGGGTTCCAGGCATCCATCAGCGCCAGTTCGCGCCCCCAGCAACAGCAACAGTATCCGCGCTGCTGGTCATGTTTTCCCGTCTTTCCTTCCTCTTTCTTTCTTTCCTGGCACCCCAGCGGCCCCAGCTGCAGCGACTGACCCCTTTCCTTCCCATCTCCGAGTTGTTTCTTTGCCCCGGTTAAACAAAGGCTCACTCTCACAGCGCTTCGTGGCTGTCTTGTATAAACGGTGTCCAGTGACCTTATTCAGCGCCTCGCAAGGGTGTTCGCGTATCATATTTCATCCGTGTCTTACACTGCGTATTTTCATCCTCAAACGCACAGATTCATTTATTTTGTCTTTCCTGTCAGTGAACGCGTAGTGATAATGACTTTCGAGTTAACCTATACCTTTGATCTAGCACGATGTTATGTAGTGCTTCCATACCTTGCAAGTGTTTCGTGCTTTCCAGCGCTGTGCGTAAGCTGTTGCAATGCTCCTTAGGTCTCCCGCTGTTAACCACTGATGACAGGTTATGAATGCGGTTCGATTGCTCTAGAATAAACGCTCGTGCGACGCATTACTTATGTCATTTAACATTTGTGCCCTTGTTTTTACGTACCTTTCTTCGTCGCTTGTGCTTATTATTGGTGTCGCTTGGATAACTGGCCCTTCGCTAGCTTATTCTGGCGCGTGCTTGCCTATTTTTCAATGCCCTACTTCGCCAATGAAGAACAATAAGCTCCACAAAATTTATACGGGAACACAGAACGTGCGCACCACACAAAACGAAGTGAGTTTGTGGATTGGGCCGCTGCACTTTCGAATTAAAACGAATCGGTGTCACGGGGTGCACAACCTTTCTCCTATGCAATGGCAAGCGCCATTTCCTCTTAAAACGACGACGACAACAACAAATGTCTTTAAGAAACTTTATTGTAAACGGCAGAGGTTTCTCTGGGGGTCCGCCTAGCGGGCTACTCCACGTGAATGCAATGACAAATAGAATGGTACGCACTAGACACACAGACGTATAACACATAAAGCACACACCACTCACTACATGCTACAACATCGTCCTCACTGACTGCCACATCACGAGCATTCTTCGAGTGTTGCTGTGACCGCTTGGCTAAATAATTATAAAAAATTGAAGGCACCCTTACCGGATACATTTATCTATTATTATTTTTTTTTTGCACAACGATGTGCACGACTGGAGTAAAAGTGTTGAGCAATCCTAAATTTTAAGATTGTGTAGTCGAATGCACATTGGGCATTTTTTTTCTTGCACACAGAAGCTTTGTCGATTGCAAGACAGTGCGTAGAGCTTTCATCAACGCACTGAGTAAGATAATCAATGATGAGTAGAACCTAATTAAGCTTCCAAAGCCTAAATTTGTGTTATCTGTATTCTATCGTCGCTAAGCGCGTGAGCTCAAGCACGAACGAAAATAAATAAATAAAAGCGAACAGAAAAGAGTGAAGAAACAAAGCCATGATATAGCTCTGTAGGATAGATGCGGTAATAGCGGGATGCTATCAGCTTTCACAAAACTGGGATTTTTTTAACGTGCACCCAAAACATGATAACCGAGCACTTTTGCATTCCGTGGGTCTCGCAACCACTGAAGCAATGGTAAAATTGCAGTGAAGCGGTCAGTACATGAGGCCTAATCAAGTTCAGAACAGAGCAAAAAATTCCGAATGATACGTTGTGACGGGCTCGCCATTACGCAATAAAGTTCCCAGCTGAAAATTCGGCAGCCTTACTCTGTCACGCACTTACTGGCCTATACCTGTCGATGCAGTCGATCTATTCAAAAAGATGAAAATAGGAAAAACCCATTCACAGAGTTCCTTTTGATTTGTTATTATTGGCCAAGTCATGATAAACGAGTTTCTTAGGAGGGCCGCGGCTTGAGCCGTAGCAGCAATTGCATTGGCTCTCACCCTATAGTCCATGCATCCTACAAAAGCGGACAGAAAAAGAGCGAGACAGAGACAGAGACACCGCGTCAAATACACGCAGAAACAAAGCGTAAGTAGTGTATGTTGCAGCATAACTGAATGTTCTAAGCACGTGAACGGCACAGTTATGCTATTGCTGCATCACATCGACCGTTATGCATAAAACGTAACTAAGGTCCGTGCTCAAGCAACGAAGATAGCCATGGGCTTGCTGCGTAACGTATTCACCCAGGGCACTCGGGAATTGCCTCATGGGACTTGGAGCGGCGTCTTTGAGAGGCGCAGCTGTGGGTGGTGGTATCGCATCGTTGTGCTCAGGGGGACGCTAGGTATCCGCGCCACGCTCTAGCCTTCGTGCCTGTGGAGGGCGTAGAAGGAACAAAGCAGTTTTATTATTATGTTTATTTGTTAATATGAAGCATTCTTCGCCTCATTCGTGAAGCGTTGTGGTAGGTAGGTACATTCCTGGGTCTCGCCTCGCTTTAACAAAAAGAAATTCTTGTGTGACAGATGGTTGAATCGAACCTTTGCCGTGGAGCATAGCAGCCCACTACTCTACCGCTAGGCCACGATTTCTTTTTATTTATTGCCTCGTATGTCACAGCGATTACGAGCTAAAAAGAACAGAATAACAAGATCATTTTACCGTGAACCGTCTGCTGTTTGCTGATTACATGTCATCAGTATTTCTGCATGTGTAGCAAAAGTTCAAATCTGGGAACTTACTCCAGTACATGTGTCTGCATCTTCTGCACTTCGCCAAAATGGGACGCAGATTCGTAAACAAATATTCGCGAACAGGTCTAACATCAACATCTGCATTGTGTACATCCGTCAGAGTTCACCACACGCTGTGCAGGCCCACGAGCATAACTAGATCAAAAAGCACGCCGTTCTCGTTGTCAACCATGCGATAAAGGATTCCATGCGGACTTAATAGCCACTTTTTTTTCAGAGTTCTTTGTGAGATGTCCTAGAGAATCACACCACTACAGCAATCTGCAGTCAGGTGTCCGGTTGTGTCAGTTTTTTTTGCATAATAAATAAGGAGTAACCCAAGGAACAAATGAAGCCCTATCTTCTAACCATGTTCTGACGGGTAAGATTCCTGTGCGATGTATAGAAAAAAAAAAGGCGGTTTTGGCCCGTGGTGCTACGATCATTCTTTTAACGCTTTTCAAAACATCTTTTCCTGGGCCATCATAGTATAGTTCACGGTACAATTGCACAGGAAATAACACGTCACCGAGGTTGTTGTACAGTTTCTTACATCACACTTCGCTCATATATTGCAAAGAAGAACTCACGGACAAGAAACGGCAAGATGAAATCACTTCTTTTAACTATTCCCGTACTGGTCCTTGCATACAGGACGAAGACACGAGGAATTCCAGTACCGCATTACTCAGCCTCAGTTGAATCATAGTTCTCAGAAACGTGTAGTCTGCATATCGGAGAAAAAACAAATCGACTGAGGTACGAGTTGTCTTACAAACAAGTGCACTAAACCCAGCGCGCACTCTTGTGAAAAGATTGTTACGTTTCTTTCCCACGCAGCGCTCCAAATAGATACCGCGAACCCGCTCTGCATATTTTGCACATTTAACCTGCTGCATCGCAAAACTCGCATTACATACCCCCATAGCTTGCTTACAAGAAATAAATTGCAAGTGGTGGACCGTGCGAGAATTCACTTATCACAGTCTTTTCAAGTAATACCTGTTTTTTCTTTTTTCAATAAGGCTAGTTGTCGCAGTAGTACCGTAGGGGAACTCCTACGCATATTGTCGGTGTTTTTTGCCACTTAATGTTCATAAACATTCTGGGTGTGATGTCCCATTCCCCATGCCAAAACTTCAGGCACTTGTCCCAGTTTATTGCACTAGCAGTTGCTTGACGAAAGCTTTGTACATCATAAACAGTATGCATTGCACTTTCATTATCAACACAGAAAACTGCAATGTCATCAGCGTAAGAAAGATAATAATAATAATGTATGGGGTTTTACGTGCCAAAACCACTTTCTTATTATGAGGCACGCCGTAGTGAGGGGCTCCGGAAATTTTGACCACCTGGGGTTCTTTAACGTGCACCTAAATCTAAGTACACGGGTGTTTTCGCATTTCGCCCCTATCGAAATGCGGCCGTCGTGGCCAAGATTCGATCCCGCGACCTCGTGCTCAGCAGCCTAACACCATAGCCACTGAGCAATCACGGCGGGTCGTAAGAAAGAAGGCTGACACCAGCTTCATATAAATTGAAGCCGCGTAACGCTTTCTTCCTAATTACCCTTGGACAAAAGTTTTCATTGTATATACAAAAAGGAATTGGCGATAATGGGCGCCATTGTCTGACTGAGCGCTGCACTGGTATGCATTCGCCTACTCATTTGTTTGTTATCAACACGTCACTATCTCGTCGTTTTTCCTCATGTGACAGCTCGCGCGTATAGAGGCGTCTTGTCAGACCTCACTATCTCCGTGACCGGACCACTTTTCGCAGCACTTACCTCGCAGCCATTTAAGCTAGAAACTGTGGGACGTTCTTCCAACATCACGATCGCCCAAGATAATCCTGTTTTAACACTTCTTCGGCTCTAGTACAAATGCCATCGTCTATTTGAGATAAACCCCACGACATGGCCAAAGGTATACGTATGATTATGTAGCACGTAGTCGCTGATGAGGTCACAATGCGTGTTTCTCTCGCTTACGCTCATATACTGATTCTGTAGAGCCCAGCAGTGGTGATGTGGCAAGCTCGCGTCGAACGATCAGCCTAGATATCGTGCCTTTGATGCCATACGATCGTCTTCGACATGGCCGTCGCGCTGCTATCGTCACACACACGTATAAGCTCGTGACCCACAAACAAGCACCAACTACTCAATTCATGCAAACACACCGGTTCCCCTTCTAACGGTTTGTGGAATACCAAATAATGCTAGATGGCCAGGTATCTGCAATATGCTTCACATAACATCCATTCCCACAGCTTGTGGGATCTACACAATTTCTTTTTCTTTTTTTTTGGTACAGTCGCAAGGCTAACTGCTGTTTTATACTTTGTTCTTCCTCAGTTCTGATGTGCTCCCTAGTATTCGCATAAATTCGCATCTTTTACCATCGTTCACTGGGCTGAACAACATTAACAAGCGACAGCATCCGTGATTGCTAAGTGGGTGGCGTAGCACCCATCGGTGCCCCAAAGACGCATCGCCTCCGTGCTCTATACGGTCTCGACGCAGCCCTCCACTGTGATTATCGTTATACCGCCGAGAAAGGATGACTTCGTGTGCTCTTGAGAGATGAGCGCGGTATTCCAGGCATACGACGGTGGAGGCGAGGCTGAGGGCGAGAGAGTTATCGCGAGTCACATGCCAGCGAGAAGACCGATGCTAGAGGGTGACGGCAACGGAGGCACACATGGTTTCTCAAGGTCACGAGCGTTTCTATTTCCGAACTCTTTGTCTGCTTTAGAAGTGCTGCTCTTTAGTTTCTCTCTCCTCGTCGTCCATTCTCTACGTCCTCCATTCTCCGCAACTCATTCGCTTCCTGCTTTGTTTAGCAGTTTTTTTTTTGGTTGCGTTTGTTTTAGTTTTGTTTTAGTCCTTAGATGTTTTGCCTTTTTTTGTTTCTCTTGCGAACGCTCTCTCGACTTGATACTTTGGTCGTAACCTCTGTCTCCACATACACACACACGCACACGCACACATATAGCGCTCGGCACATGAAATTCACTACCGCCCTACCGCACACAATTCTGTGCTAAATATGGCGCGCGTGCTTGAACAGCCATGCACTCGCCCACGCGAACGTGCATTACAGCCTCGTTCATTAATGGATGCGCACGCGCACACTCCAGCTCGGTTTGACTTTTGAGTGCGCCGTTGTCCCTTCCGCTTGTCGACTTTTCTTTCGTTCTGTCTCTTTTTGTGGTTTACGGGGCATCGGGAGTGGCGGGTGGTACGTGGCGACCACTGCTGCTGCTGGATACGAGATCCCGAGTGGTGGGTGGTCTTGACCCCCCCGGGCCTCCCGCTCCTTCCCCGGCGGCCATCGTGCGCGGAGGGCATGTGCACGCACGAGCGCGGGCAGTGAGCTACGGGAAAACCGGCCTCCCCGCGAGGCGAATCCGCACGCCAGAAGAAGGCAACGAGTACCAGAGGGAAAGAGCCGACGGCGGTCAGCAGCCACCTCGAAAAAAAGGGGAGCTCCGGTGTCACGTCCAGATTCGCCTCGCAGAAGGTTAGCCCCGGTACCCGGCGCAGAGGTCGTGGAGCAAGCCGTGTTTCGCTGCGCGTGTTTGCCCAGTGTATGTGTGCGTGCGTGTGTGCGTGCGCATGTGTGTGTGCGTGCGTGTGCGTGTGCGTGTATGTTTACACCATTTATCGTATGCGCCAATCACAGCATCTGTGTAGTTGTGTGCAGCATCAACGTAATTTGGGATTAAGCAAGAAAACATGTCCCGTTTTAGAGTCAGCAGCGTTTTTTCGAAGCTATGAAACGGAATCATATTATTTCGTCGCGTGGCCAGATATTGTACAGGGGATTATGAGGGGCGCCGTAGTAGTGGCGGGCTCAAATAACTTGTAGAACCTCGGAGTTCTTTAACCTGAACCTAAATATAAGTACGCGAGCTGTTTCTTTGTTTATTTATTTTTTTCCCAATGAGAATGTGGCCGGCGCAGCCAAGAATCGAACCCGCTACCTTATCACTGTCACGAAGTCACGCAGGCAGGTTTGGAAGATGCAGATGCTTGGTGTTGCTTACAATATATGGGGCTCCAGGTGCAATATGGCCGCTGCTGGCCTCCAACATACGTACACAGAATACACCAGGAAGGGCCCGGCGAAGGAAAAGTAACTCTTTCTCTTCGGAGTGATAGCAACAGCTTCTTTCGCCGCTATATATATGCCATACATACTTATAGTCCATATTCATGGCACGTACTTATGGTGCACATGGTGCATAAGTATTGCAGTCGTAATGAGCGATGCCAGTCAAGAATGTGTGCACTCAGGAAGCTCTTAAGCTGAGGAAGCACATCCGTACTGTCCAAACAAAGCAGAGGTTCCCCGGAAGGATTGAGTCTTAAAACTGACCAACAGGGATCAAACAAAGGGCGTCGCTTGAGCCAGTGTTGCAGCAAGAGGAAGTCGCTGCTCAGACGAAGAACAAATGATCCCGTCGAAACCTTAGCTCAAACGACGTCCCTTGTTTGCTCGCTGTTAGTGACTTCGTCTTCGTACTGGGTGGTCTGAAAACGCCGAATAAAAAATACCTACAGACTTGACAAGATGCGTCGTCACATAATTCGCAATGATTCGAATGTCCCCGACCTGGCGATGCAAGCGAATATTTACGCTCAATTTCTATGCGCACAGATACGTTGGTCCAAGTTAAGGCAGGAGCGACGCAGCCGCAGTGAACGTTTGATACTTATAACGCAAACGCTCGAGAAAAAGAAAACGAAAGCGAGAAAGAAGAAGTTTCGGATAACAAGTCGACGTGCGCAAGAGGAACGATTGATTAACGCGGACGCGAGACTTTAGAGGGTTCTATGCGGAGCGGTTCAGCCGCGAGAGCTTTCTACAGATTCGGTCGATGATTGCAGCAGGCATGCTTGCTCTGTACGGTAGGGTGATTTACGTGCGAGCTGCATTGTTTGCTAAGCAGAGAGGCGTGCATTCGAGGCAAGATAAACAATACCGTGTTATGCATATAGTCGCGCCCATGTCAAACTTCGGGATATCCGGACTCCCGTATACGCCACCGACTCCGCCCGCTCGACGGCAGCGCGAAAACTGCATACGGACAATGGCGGCGTCCTCGGCTCGTCACGCAACACTAGCTATACCAGGCACCACGCCAAAGGCGCCTAGCGGCGGACAACGCACTTGGGTGTACGACCGAGCAGGACGCCATCTATGCTCCCTGCGATGGCACGCATCCGACCGGCTCAACCTACAGCTGAACTGCAGGGCGACCGCTCTCATATAGACAGAAAGGAACTTCAAGCACCGAAGAGGGGGCTCCACTATATGAGTCGTGCACGTGAACAAAGAACAATGGTAGATGGCCACTTAAGCACCAAAAAAAAAAACACATTGTGAAATCGGTTTGTGAAGACAGCGAACACAACGACGATCTCACAGTGGGCATGTTCTCTGAATGTACGCCGTTATTATCCTTCTTTTACGTTTGGCACATTATTGCTCGAATGACGGCATTATATACGATGACAATTTTTGCCGCTGCGTATGGACGGACACATCGACATCCGAAAAGAGCCATTATATACTGTAGAGTCCACCTTGATACGCTCGCGGGGATATGACAAACAAACAATTGCAGGAAGTGCTATAAGGAAGCTACAGATCTTCGCCCATATAGTGCAAGCGTTTCGTTGCCTCTGTTGCCTGACTGCACGAGTTGACCGGGCCCATTGTACTCGCTACGGACCGTGTCTTATAGAGCGAGCTTGTTATTTTGTGCGCTCCGCGGCCTTGTGCACACCTTAGTGGGGGCGGACCACGGAACGCACGGACCAAGGTTCCTGGCAAACACGACAAAATTACCTCTGTTTCCTTTCCGGGTCCGCTTCTTGTTATTCTTTGCCAGCAAGCGGCTAGCTCGATCGAGCCTTTGCAGTTTAGTGGGCTTCATTTGCCCGCCCATCAATTGTGCGCCCACGTCATTTCATCTCTCCATTCATCTCTTCCACCGACTCTCGCTGCTACTTTTGTTCTTGCATTCAGAACGCGTGCTTTGTTTACGAACGACTCGAGCCGAACGAGCTGCATCTTAATAAGGTGATCCTGCATTCCAAGCTGAAGGATTGAGGTATAATTATGATAAACCTGCGTGAGAAAGCGGGGCCGGTATAATGTGACGGTTACACTTCAATTATTTTTCCGATCGCGCTTCGTCAGCGGCCCGAGCGCCGCACCGCCTGCGTTATTATCGCCAGGATCGCGATTGACGGATGGTATAAGAAAACAATAGAATTGAGTCACACGAATCGCTACATTGTGCCATACAAGGCTGTCTTCCCGCCTGTCTCGGTAAAAAATGTCCAAGAAAACGCAAGTGCACGACATACCAGGCGTTGTCATATAGCAAACATGACAGACTTGTTTCGATGCATTTGAGCGGTAACGTCTCAAGACTTTGCTTGCTAAGTGAAAATATAGACACTGAACGAAAGTTGGAAACCTCGCCACGCATTCACAATAGAAGTTTTTACGTTGTAACTCTTTGGAAGATGAGGTGCCAACCAATCGTTATAAGTTGGACACGTTGTTAGCGAAGGCGGCTGCAACCAATGGCGGAGAGCACTTGCTAACAAATAAAATAAAGAACGGTGACTTTGGCCCCTGGTGGCCGCTGTTTCCAATTCTTGACCTAATTGCGCTAAAGACGGCCTCTCGACCCAACGACGTTCATATCTATTTTATGCAATAAGGTTGTGTAGATTAAATCACAGGGACCGCCGCAAGAAGGTCCGCCGAACGACACCGTAAAACGGACCACGCGTCCTTGTTATATACGTGAGGTCGTTGCATCTGGTTGGGCTAACTAGGATACGACTTTGAACGCAGAAGAGGGCCGAGGGACCGCTTATAGCGTTGCGTCGACATCACTATTATTTACTACGTGTTGAAGTATAAGATGCAAGAAATCCGCGCGTCTTGGTTGAGCGATACCACAGAAGACCTTCGCAGCGAAAAAGGCGACAACGAAGCCGATGGCCAGTACCTCGTCTGCGCACGTTTGTTCGTCTGCATCCATTGTATTCTGCGCTGCAGACGACTTCTGTGTCAATAAAGCTTTCTGGACCGTGGCTGGAGCAATCTGAAAAGATGGCCATACCATGCCCAAAATATGTCTGAGGCGCGTTTCTTCTGCTTCTCGCGTTATATTCTGTAGAGTTTAATGCTTATCCATAACTAGTCAGTTTGTGGGGCAGCGCTTTTGGCACAAACGTGCCTGCCGCAAATGTGGTTTCTTTGCTGTGAGGTTTCGCCGCGCGAATTCCGCGGCACTTTTAATTAACTGTATGCAATGCACCCTGTTTCTTTCTTTTCGCCCTGAATGATAATGACATAATTACGTTAAATTGCTATCTAAGCAGGTGCAGGCATTGTCGTTCAGAGAACTTAATTGAAAGAAATACAGGATGAATAAAAGAATTGAAGCGCAATAATTTGTTTCTTTTCCGGCCACCGGATTTGCCAGTTACGTGTGTGAATTCGTTAATGACCTATACTGCAGGTTTTCGTATAATTTAGCTCCACGCAATTAAGGAAATGGTGCTAAACATACCTCCGTGCGAGGCTCCGAGACGGCAAATGTGGAGCGCGATAATAAGGCCCCCGAAATTACGCATCACCTTAAGTACGCTCCTGTAGGAGAGCGAGTTTTCATTAGGGAAGAGCACATGCGACACATACAGTATGCGAGGCCGGACGTGGAACGAATATTGGGCTGTGTACTTTTCCAAGTGCCTCTGACATACCAATGCAAACCAGGTCGCGCTATGGGCAGCGGTAGTGCGAAGTATCCGTAGTAGCCTCATCGCTTTGTCCAAAATTAAGAGCCGCGTCTACTTAAACTGAACTCTTTCTGTAAGGTAATTATTATGCTCGCAAGGCATAGCTCTGGTATCTGGATGTAAGGATGTATTTCCTGTCGCTTCTATCTATCTATCTATCTATCTATCTATCTATCTATCTATCTATCTATCTATCTATCTATCTATCTATCTATCTATCTATCTATCTATCTATCTATCTATCTATCTATCTATCTATCTATCTATCTATCTATCTATCTATCTATCTATCTATCTATCTATCTATCTATCTATCTATCTATCTATCTATCTATCTATCTATCTATCTATCTATCTATCTATCTATCTATCTATCTATCTATCTATCTATCTATCTATCTATCTATCTATCTAATTGTCTGTCTGTCTGTCTGTCTGTCTGTCTGTCTGTCTGTCTGTCTGTCTGTCTGTCTGTCTGTCTGTCTGTCTGTCTGTCTGTCTGTCTGTCTTTAATTATAAACTAGGTTTCCAAGGCCCCAAGATTTGTGCCTACAGTTCACTAAGGTGCATACCTTTGTGAAGTTACTACGTCTGTTAAACAAACAAACAAACAAACAAACAAACAAACAAACAAACAAACAAACACAAAACAGTGGCTTAGCTCGGCTGTGCCAGGATATATGTAGCGAAAGCTAAGGAATAGCATATTTAGCCTTGGTTATTCTTGATTGCAAGTCCAGGTTAGTCTGGTTGTCTAGCTTGTTGCGGCGTTTAGCCAGTCGTTCGGTGCGCTGTTAGTCTGTTTACTGGGCGATTCGTTTCCTCTTCATATCGTTCCGATGTCGATTCCAGGCCTCCTCCTG
The DNA here is from genome assembly GCF_038994185.2 of Dermacentor albipictus. Lineage (NCBI taxonomy): Eukaryota > Metazoa > Arthropoda > Arachnida > Ixodida > Ixodidae > Dermacentor > Dermacentor albipictus. The sequence continues at coordinate 127,392,313 of NC_091822.1, read as the reverse complement.
CTTATCAGAATTGTCGCCGTCCATACTGCCACCTCAACTGTGGTTGCGGCCTACGCGAGCTCTCCTTTTCAATCCTCCGACATGTTATCAGGCATGCGACGCAGTTGGCGAAGCGAGCGGAGGCGAACGCAACGACGAGGAACACGATGTGACGTTATGTGCCTCCTCGGAGCACGGCCACGGCGAAATCGCAAGTTTGCGGCCAGTAAAGCTTTCGCTTTAGAACACTTTGTTCTCAACGTGAGAATATTTAATTAGAAGTGCCGCTGCCAGCTAACGCCTGCGTACTGCGAACGCTGAAACATCAATTCGCTTTTTTTTAAGATCACTGTCTGGGCACCGCACGCGTAATGCGAAGACGTGAGACTGTTCCCCACCTAAGGCAAGTTGGTTTTCATCCTCTTTCGTTGCCATGAAAACATCATTTGTTGAATTAATTCAATTAGTAAGTACAAGTAATTTCCACTGTGCTTTCCATGGCGTCTTTGTTTGTTGGCTTCTCATGAGTCTGGCTTTTCGTAACTCTGCATCTGATACCAATTAGCTTTCTAAAGGGGAGAAGGTGAGAGATAAAGGCAAAGGAAAGATAGAGAGCTTAACGAGAGGATTTCTCCGGTTTGCTGTCCTGTACCAGGGAAGGGTTCTCCGAGTTCGAGCCCCGGACCAGGACGAATTTTTCTTCAACTGCGAGGTTTTCTTTCCGCGAAACCCATATGGGTTTCCTTTGTAGCTTCTTACTACAATTCGGGTGGATGTCACTTTTTCTTTTTCAAGATATAGCTCGTTCAGTCGTACCTCGGCACGAACAAATGGGCTAATGTTCTCACCCAGAGAATATTATTCTATGCCTAATATTAGTTGCATATTTAGTATGCAGTAAATGAACCAACATGCGAAGGTAGGCCTCATTAGGGCCAACTAGCCCACGATTTTTAGGTTGAAAGAAAAACGACACGAAAATAACCTAGTACGGACTAGAACAAGTCACAAGCTTGCCAGTAGTGTCACGCCGGTATCACGGTCTCAACGCTTGGTACAGTCACCGCATTTCGTACGGCTGCACCTAACAGTACAGTCATAAGCGCGCCAAGCTGAGGTTCACAGGCGGATGGATACTTGAAGTGATAAAAGGTGGTCTAACAAAGATGCCAGCTTTTCGACGAGTGCTTGTCTTCTTCCGGGCACCAGAAGCATGGTCTGGTTATTTGGCATGGTTTACCGAACCATCGCATACAGAGAATAGATGCGTGATAGATGTAGATCTTTATTGGATTGGATCGGAGCCAACTTTATTTATGCCTGCAGTTGGGCGCGCGTGCGCCCCGACGAGGGCCTACGTCATCCTCGAAGTCGCCGTTACTCGGCGCGGGTCTCCGCTCGCCGTTGCCGGCTCGCTGGGTCCGTGCATTTCGAGCGCCTCGAGGACCTGCTGGACGGCCCAGAGTTGATCGTCTCAGTCGTAGCTCTTCGCGGCTGCCTCGAACCGCGGTGGGAGCGTTCTTGATTTTGCTTCTTCTGGATATTTCACGCAGTCCCACAAGATATGCGTGTAGTCTGCGGTCTCCCTCCGGCAGACTCTGCACATATCTGTCGGATATGTCTCGGGGTGCAACTACATCTTTAGATTTAGTTGCACACATCCACTATGAGGTATTGGCCCCATGTTGTTGTTGTTGCTGTTGCCATCGTTCTCAGCGTTGCTGCTGAAAAAAAAAAATGACAACCTAGGTAAATGTTGTCGGTGGTGGCTAAACACACCCAACAAAAGTGACAATAGCCGTGGTCGTCCTTAGAGTTTATTGACCCCAAAGGCAGGTACGCTGATCTACCGCGAACACACCTCTGATTTATTTCATTTTCGCGCGTCTATCTCCTCTTCTGCAGCCCGTCTCCCCACACCTTACTCCTCCCTCACCCGCCGTATTTTGAAGCTAGAGGAAGGCGTTTCCGAGAACAAGAGGTCTCCTAATGACGGCGCAGCGGACCGGCGAACGCGGGCCGCTCCGCGGCAGTCGTCTGTATAGTTTCGCTTTCCTTTTTACTTGATTCCCAACGCGCACCAACGCGGCAGAGGGGGGACAAAAGAAAAACAAATAAAAAATGGCTGTGGCTTAGGTAAGGTTAAGCCCAGGATGCGAAGCATACTAGCCTTTATTTTAGTTGTTGAACCACTGTTTAGCCTGGTGAACTGCTGTTGCTTGGCTATATTTGGTTCGGCTAGACGAAGAAACAACTCATGCATTACTTCTTCGCCTTCAAGAGTGGAACGCGACAGCGTTCCCGTCGACCCGCCAAGGGGTGTAAGACAATGGGCTACAGGGCAGCGACTACGCGCCCCGCATTGGACGCGGTGAGCGTCGAGCAAAGCAGCGTTCGGCGCGGCAACGAAATGTGCGCCTGAGCAAGAGACGCACGCCTTAGAAACAGCGCGTTTCTAAGGCAACACCGCATTCACTAGAGGCGCTTTTGTACCGCTTTGAAGCGTTGTACTCGTGGCTCAGTGGTAGCGTCTCCGTCCCACACTCCGGAGACCCTGGTTCGATTCCCACCCAGCCCGTCTTGCAAGAGTTGAGCCAAAGCCACTTCTCCTCTGTCGTGACGTCACGGTGTCACGTGATTTCATGGTCACCGCCGCGCCTGAGGAGCTGGGTTGAGCCCTCGTAATATGCTTCGCATAAAACAAAACAAGCAAGCGGCCAATGTATGAGTAAGGATGGGCAGAAACAAACGACAGGCCGCCTTCCAGAGAAGGGGCGCTGATCCCCTGAGTGAAAAGGGCACGTCAGGAGGTCGGGACGTTCGTTCCGCGAACGCTTCAACCAGGAAACGGCGCTACGTGCAGGAGCAGGAACGCGTTTGTTCAGCTGGCGCGCCGATTGTTCACCGCCCGACAACGCCAAAGAAGTTCGCCTGGGACAGCTGCGCATAACTTCTGCAGCACAACCTTTACATCCAGTAAAGTGCGTAACTCAAACAGCGACACCACTGCCCGAAGATTGCGACAAATAACCGCGCTTACACGCTCTCTCAAAGACGGTAGATTTTATCGTTCTTCTTTTTTTCATTTATCCATGCAACAAATATTTGACTTCGCTTTCACGGGCTGTAGAGGTGCTCAAGATGGCGTACTCTTCATGTGCCAACAATGTCAGAGCGCAGAAGTACGCGCTATTGGCGACGTAACAACATAAGTTTCTGAAGCCTTTGTCGCTTACAAGTTGACTGCGCGCAACGGCGGTACATCTAGGCTACCGTCGCAAGACCTGCTATGTGCGGGCGGTGTTTCCCTGTGTCGGGAAGTACCTCGGTAATATATATATATATATATATATATATATATATATATATATATATATATATATATATATATATATATATATATATATATATATATATATATATATATATATATATTTGCGGGAGAAAATGGAACCTTGTCATTTCCGAGCGTTTCCCTACAGCATGTAAAACTTTCAGACGCTCTTAAGGTCTTGCGCAGTACAGCACGTTCGGCGTATACGCACCGATGAACGCGCCTCGCAACCAACTCTTGCGAGCGTCCGAACAAAATGGTTGTGAAAGGCCACCGCTGACCACGAAAAATGGCGACAGTGCCGAAGCTACTCATTTCGTTTCATTTTATTTTTTTAATTACCCTCACAGGCGGTGTGTAACATAAGGGTTGGAAACACAGTAAACGACAATAAATTCATTGCCACGTGTTGTCACTTCGCAACTTGCTTCGACGTGTGTCATTTCTGCTAACGATTATGAACAGGTGATGGCAACGATACCGCGAGGACGATGTAAGTGACGACATTCGCTTTCGAATAAGCTTCAGAAGAGTATAGGGTTGTTCTGCTCACCAACGGGAAGGTGAGAGACACACCGCGTACGTTATCTAGGAAACCACGTCCGTGGCTCAATGGCTACGACGTTCGGCTTCTCAGCCCGAGCTCGCAGGTTCCAGTCCCGGATGTGCTGACCCCATTCCGAAGGGGACAAAATTAAAAAAAAAATGATAACGCTTAAGTGATGTGCGTTGGGCGCACACTAAAGAAACCCGGAAAGATGGCCTAAATTTTAAGTGGAGCCCTCCAATGAAGCGTGTGTTAGATCCCGTGTGCTGTTGTTGGATGTTAAACACCGCGAATCAATATTTAAACTCGGAAAGGTTGCCCTCACCATGAATTCATAATTGCATGGATCATGAGCGAGGCATACAGGAGCCCTTAAGGTGTATACATGGAAGGAGCAGCGGATCGCTTAGTCCTACTTGTTTAACATCAAGGGAACCGACAAGATAGATAGATAGATAGATAGATAGATAGATAGATAGATAGATAGATAGATAGATAGATAGATAGATAGATAGATAGATAGATAGATAGATAGATAGATAGATAGATAGATAGATAGATAGATAGATAGATAGATAGATAGATAGATAGATAGATAGATAGATAGATAGATAGATAGATAGATAGATAGATAGATAGATAGATAGATAGATAGATAGATAGATAGATAGATAGACAGACTTTATTGACGCCCTGAAGGAATCTGCCCCTGCTTTATAAGGGGAGGATCGCGGGCCGCTCCCACGTAGGGACGGGGAAGCGTAGCCTCACCGCCGCGTCGCTGGTCTTCTGGACAGCCTTGAGTTTTATGTAGTTGGACCGGGCTCTTGATCGTGGGATAAAATTCATCTTCAGAGAAGTCTTGGTGTTTTCCCTGTAAAAAGGGGCACCTTCAGAGCATGTGTCTAAAATCACTGAGATCGTTACAGTCTGGACAAAGTGCTGAAATGTCTGAGTAATGACTGTAAACGGAGAGGCTGGGGTATGTGCCCGCCTGAAGCATGCGAAGAGAGATTGCCTGAGGGTGAGACAACTTTCCTTGTGGGAGTGCGAAGAAGCGCCTCAGACGGAGGAATCAGCCACCGACTATAGGCAGGAAAAAAAAAAACAAGAATTATTTGAGGCGTGTTAGAAAACCATCCTTCCAGAATACCAGTAAGGCCACTCTTGCCACAAGATGAGGCACGGTAAGCCAGAACACGCGCAAATGCAAAAAGGCGGGTGGTGACGCCGCCTCTAACTTCTCGAACCGACTTGCCATGACGTCATCGATATTGACGGCGTCTGCTCTTCCCCAGTTAAGCTTCTTATGGGCAAAGATCCACTATACTGTATTCCGAAAGGGACAGAGACCAAACTTGGCAAGTGTCGATAACTTACACATACCCATAACTGCCCAAATACGACAAGAAAAGAAACATTAAATCTGCCCCCTCAGTGCCGACACGTTGGTGACTCGGCGCGAAATTAAAAAGAAACGTTAACTTTCACCTCCATTTTACATTCTAATAATCAGCATATTACTGCGAAGTTCCCGAAAATATAGTTCTGAAAGAATGCTCCATAAATCTAAAATGATAAGGGCGTTTCTGTTTAGTGTCCCTCTAACAACGAATTCACTTCTGCACTGCAGATAGCTTGAAACTATGCGCAAAAAACGAAAGAAAAAAAAGGGCAATTTGAGAATTTTTCTTTTTGTTGTTGTTGCGACTTCTCCTCGTTGCGAGATCCCGAATTCCATGCGGCACATTTCCCAGGTGTACTGCTCAGTGCTTACCGTATGTTGATACCCCCCAAGCAGCGCGCAAGCTCCAAAGAGCCCAGTTTGCCTTCCTGTCTTATTACACACGCATCCCCCACCACGGCGGTGAAGGAACGCCGCTGCTGCCTAATGCGCGGCCGCTGGGGTTTCCTATCCGCGTCTTTCGGCTCCCAGAACTGGGGGCCCTCGCGGAAGCGCATCTCGAGCGTCAATGACCGAGAACCACGCGCTCGAGCGCTCCAGAGACAGGGGCGACGCTTTTTCGGGAAGCGACGCGCGGGCGCTGGCGCCCCAGAGCGCGCGCGCCGTCCAAGCCCGCCGCTGCCTCGCTTTCGGCTATGCCATACCGGACTTGTAACGGATGCGCATTCGTCCAGGCCCGCGCTTGCGAGGATGCGCCTCGTCCTCCGCGGTTTAAGCCGCCGAGAAGGAACGCCGCGCCAATTGCACATTGTGTCCTTGCAGGAAAAAGAGCGCGGCATATATATGGCGAGTAAGCTTATATAGGCGCGGCCACGCTGCCAAGCCGCTCTCAGTAAGTATCGCCTCTGCATGCGGGTGCGCGCGCTGAATCCGCAGATTCGATCTGCGCGAATCCTGCGGCCTCTTCCATCCGCCATGTTGCCGGTAGCACAGTGGGACAATACCAGGATGCGCGCGGTCGCGCGGGAGCGTACCCGCCAGTGGGCAAGCTTGCCGGAGATTCTCACGAGCTACTACTGAGAGGCGACCGCGAGTCTTTACGCTATAGCCGGGCGTTCTCCACTCGTGTATAGCGCGTCGAACCGCACAGGCGTTGTAGCGTGGTCGCCGAAGAAGGAAAAGAGGAACGGGAAAGAACTAGCGCCACTCGAACGACCGAAGCGCCTTCGGTGGAGCGACGAAGGGCTGCCCGAGGAACAGTCCGTGCCCAAGTAGACGCTCTCTTCCAGAGTACAGAAATAGCCGGATGAAGCTGGCCGGCGTGGTCGCGCACTTACGCGCTTGTTTTTCGACACTTCCTCGAATTGTTCGATCGGTAGAACAATTCCTTCGTCGGGCATTAAGGTGCCGATAGGCGATCAGAAAGACAGAATGGGAAAAAGATTGAGAGCGGATTTGAAAACACGAAGGTCAGCGGCGGAGGTTGCTTCGTATAAAGGAGAGGAAGTGACCCGCATAGTACAGTGCGGGTCGTGAAAGCGATCAGAAATCGCTGTCGGCTGCTGTTTCGTTTCGGTGCTATACGCGGAAATACGGAAGTTCCACTAATGATCGGGAAATCCGCGCCGTAGTGCTGAATTATTTCTCGTATGGAACGACACGGACGTCCTTGAGAGACGAAGTACGTATCTATGTACGCTTCACCGCCTAGCGTGCGGGTCCCCATTACTGACCACAGCCCATATAGCACTAGCTGCGTTCAATGCAACGTCCTGGTGCTTCCGGGTGGAAGATCAATTTCTTATTAACGATCGCTCTGAGCGAAGAGAGGTTGGTATCGACAAATAAGAGTAGACAGTACGCGCACAATAGGTATAGTAAAGTTATTTATTACTCCGCTGCTGCACATGCGATGGAAGTTCACCTAATTGATCGTAGGAGAACCGCATACTAGTGGTTGCGCTCCTTTCATATATTACAGTAGCATGGCAGCTAGCGTAGTAACACGCCGTAAGGATAGAACAGCAAGAAAGAAGCTTATACGAGATGGTAATGCATGAAAGGCCCAACTATAGCATATGTGTGTGTTCTCACGACGAAAAACGTTTGCGATTTCAGACCAGCATCACAGAACAGCTGTTACGCTAGAGCTGTTCGTGAGAAAAAAAAAAGTCAATTACAATGAGAACCAGTTCTTACGAGCGAACGCTTTGTTTATTTGGACCAGGGTTGCTGGTTTCAAAGTATGTGACCGCTTCTGTGTTTTTACGCAACTCTCCCAGAACCAGCTTCGCCGGTTCGGTAGCCAATCGCAGATGTAAATTGATGCGAACGTCCTTCGTTACCCGATTGCTATTGTTTTGGAATGTCTACTCAACCATTAATCATGTCATCTGCCCATACCGCAGGCGTCCTGGCCTTCGGCGTCCTTGGCCACATTCCTGTGCTTATATGAAGACGCATCGAGCCTTTTTCTTTTGTTTCGGCGCACTCAGAGCAACCAACCGTGGTCTCGCGTCCAGACTCATTATGTACCTCACGTAATGCCTCCTTGATTCGCTCTCCGGTCAGATCGTGTTACCCGCCGGGTGATTACGGAGCCGAAGGGACTGACTCCAACTGGCTTAAAGGCCCCAGGAAGCCCGCCGCCACAGGCCGCATTACAATACTGCATTCGAAATTGCCGAATTAGCGCGCGCGTCGCACTGGTGCGTTACAAGCTGACGGAACGTACAAGCTGACGCAAGCGTTGAGCGCGCTTGGACGTACGTGCACCTCGCGTGCGAGAGAGCTCGTCGCACGTGTGGCCTGCAGTGCTCGCATGCGAGCGCTGATTGAAGCGAGCGTGACGTCGACAACATCGTCGAGTTCCGGCCGCGAGGCGTGCGTCAGGGTGCTCGCGCGGCTGCCAGCCTTTTGGACTCGCGAAGTTACGAAATTCCCACGCACACTTTACACACCCCGCCTTGATATGGAACGAGGCGAGAATCGCCACTCGCTGACCTTGAGAAAAAAAATTTGGAGGCAGGATGGGGGGGGTACTCGAATACAGACGTAAGCTGTCTCGAGCCCCACGCGTTAGTTGTGCCATGTGAGGGATTGGCCTGACAGCTATAGAGGCGTGTTCGTTTGTTAGACCGCCACCGCTGAGTCAAGTATACACACACAGCATAGGTGGAGCCGCAGCATGTTGGGCGGTTTCGTTGAAAAATCGGAGACCGCGGACGCGATCGATGCGTGTTCTCTATAGTTCGCGAGCCCACGCCGGGAAAGTGATGGGGGATGGTGCATGCTCAAGCGACGTCTCTGTATCCGGATCAGTAGTGCGAGCGAGAAGACAGCCACGTGAACGAAGTAGGGTAGAAATTTCTTTGTTTAATTGATGGAAACAATTGATGAAATTGATGAAAACGTACCATCGTGTGGCAAGACGATATAATGTGTCAGCGGCATGGGATAGCGTGTCCGATTTGCTACGTATTCTTTGGGCGTGGCATGCGCTTTACGCCACGCGATAACGCCCTTATCATGGTAGTAATGGGTACAAAGCGCATGATTTCTTTAATCGGTGTCAACGTGAAACATATTCGCTATGGGGACTACGAGGTCCTATTGTAAGATGTACGTGCAGGCCCCCCTCCTCCTTAGTTGCTTGTAGAGCGTCGTTCATTCATTCCATATTGACTGCCTCTACATCGAGCTGAAGGTTCTGAAGCGAATAGGCACAAGGAAACAGAACAGACAAGACAACTGCATTGACGTTTTTCTTTTCGTTCCTTGTTTGCCGCGTCAAAAAACTATCTTTGCTAAGTGACTTTTGATTAGTTGATCGCGTCTATTATTCCACGCAGGTAGATTTTGCCTATTTTTTATGCCCGGATCGGTCACTATAGCCATTTAGACTATAGGTACAAATAACATTGCATATTTTCCCCCTAATCATCTAATAATATGTCGATTAAATGAATGAATGAATGAATGAATGCGGCCGCTGCGGAAAGCTGCAGAACGTCGTAGTTCTGCCATCATGGCGGGTACAATCGGGCAGAGTGCGTCACAGATTCTTGGGGGGGCAAACTGCAAAAATGTTACATAAATACGAACGAAGAAAAGGAAACAAAATAGAAGCAAAATCATCACTAAGGTGAGCTTTACCACCTACTTCCTTCCAGGGCGGACGAGAACGCGACAGGACGAGTAGTGGCTGCGAGCATCATCAGCGCCCGGTCCAGCTAGCACGGCATTCCAGGAATGAACTGCGTCGCTGGCGTGTATGCAATCGCGTCTTCTCATTCACGGGTCTTCAACGAAAACATACGAGCTACGCGGTGTCGAGTGACGCGCACACAAAAAGAAGCGGAAGCCTGGCTCCACTTTCCGGGATGCACTTCCGAAGTCTCCGTCAAGTGCGCATCTAAACACGCGGCGAACCTCGACACCGGGACGACGTGAGCTCGGAAGTGCACGCGCACAGACGCCCATACAAAAGCGCACCGCGTCGGGAGCCGTGACCTTGGGAGAAGCCTTGACCCTGCCCCGAGAATGCGCGACAAAGTGAAAAGGGCAAACAAAAAAACACATGTTTCCGGCATGGAAGCGTCACCCACACTTCTGTACAGTCACCCGGTTATTGTTCCATACGGTCGTCGCCCCTGGGAAGGCGTGCAGACGTGCGTTACACGGGCAGTGTGTATGCGGGTGCACGTTGTCACGACGTCTGTCCGCGTCGTCTTCCTTCAGCTCGCGTGACGGAATGTGGGCGGGAAACGCTGCCTTTCTGAGTGCTTGACACGGAATGGGCCGTTAAGACAGAGACGAAGGAGCCGTAAGCACTACTACGAAACTACTCATGGCAGCTCATGCTCATGATGTTGGGACGAATGGTAATAGACAACGTTGCCTGCAATATGTGTCAGTTACAATACAACAGAAAATAAGCACGACAGTAAGGAAACAGTTGAGGAACGATAAAAACTACGCGGAAGCCGTGAAATGCTCGCGGTATACCTTACGCATAAAGCCCACAGCTATTGGGATTGAGCAGCTATTGAGCACGTGGGATGCCACCATACAAGCAATCATCACAGCGATGGCGTTGCATTGCACAGTGTGTATTAGACACGCCGCAAGGTAAATACGCCGTGGATACGTTACATGTCGTTAGCGCTTAAACTTGGAATCGAGCAGATTAGTTGTGCAGGGAGCCGTTAGGACCCGCAGAAGGCTATGTTGAGAAGCCTGCACGCCCGGGATTTTATTAATTTAAGAGAAGGAAAACTACAAAGAAAACTTATTTTAAGGAACATGCCATTGGAGGGGGGGGGGTGAATTTAATTCCAACCAAAATTTATTTAAAAATTTTAAAATTTAAAGCTATATCGCACTTTAAGAAATGCGATATAGCTTGAACTGGTCCACGAATTCCGCTCCATGTGGCAGTGTAATGAAAATTTTTGCTCCGAGATAATTTAAAAGGGGAGGGACGAGGCTGCGCAGCCTTATATTGCCCGTCTTCGCCACCTCGTTTGACACGTGTGCGCCACGTTTTACGTGCTGGAACCACGATTTGATTATGAGGCACGCCGTGTAGCATGGCACTCCGGATTCGATTCTTTAACGTGCACCGAATGCAAGGGCGTTTTTTTTTTTTGCATTTAAGCCCCCCATCCAACTGCGGCCGCCGTGGCCGGGATTCGATCCCGCGACCTCGTGCTTAACAGCGCAACGCCAAAGCCGCTAAGCAACCACGGCGGGTCGTACACTTTCGTACGCCGCAGAATGCATATGTTGTGCGAAGGGCCGTGGCATTCGCCTGACTCGCGCTTTATTTGTTGCAGTTAGAACATGAGTTGTGCGTCAGTATGGGGCGGGTTTCTTTGTTTTTGTTTGCACCAAATTATTAAAAATTACCCATATGGTAGGGAGGATATTTCTAACCCTTGAACTAAATCACTCGATGAGGCGGTCGCCACTTCGCCTAGAAATCAAACTGCTTAATAGAGCAATTAAGATAAGAGCACTAACTATATTTCTCAATTATTTGCTTTGCGGCACATATCTCAATTTACGCATTTTAACCGGTGAGTTCAAGGCAAGGCGCATCCACTCAGAACGAATTCTCAGGGCTGCGCTAGTTTCTAGATGTTAATTTTTAAAGTGTAATAGAATAGACAACTGGGATAGTTGGTTTTATTGCATCTTGAAACTGTAAAGGCGCGCAAAGATGAGAACGAAGGGTGAAGCGCCTCATCCTGTCTTCTCTCTTCATTTTGGTCTTCGTGTGCTTTTACTGTTTCAAGATGCAATTTTTAAAGTGTCCGACGAAAGTAATTGGCGCGCCAGTTACTTTTGTGCTTCAGTGCATAAAACATCATTTCTTTTTTTGAGTAAGTGAAACAACAGTGCATGTTTACCACAAGTCTGACTACGTATATCTCGAAGCCGGTGACATCCTCAGAGTTACTTCTAAGTCCATCGTATGCCTTCTACGCTCAGTAGCTACAATTCATGTATGGAAATATGTGTCGTAATGTAAATAATTAAATATATTCAACGTAATTGTGCTAATTATTCAAGTAAGCATTACGTTTCTCGTACAAGTACTGGCCGCCTCATCGAGTAGTTTAGCTCGAGGGTTTGAATTGTCCCATCTGCCCCAGGCAATTAAACCACATAGTGGGAGCATGCTGTACACTTTTGATTGAATTAACACAGCAAGCTGGGTGAGTTGGTGATTGAACATGTTTCTAGGAGTGGGCAGCGAAACCCGGACGAAAGGCAAGAGGCTTTCGATTGACCTGGCCACAGGCTTGCTTTCTGCTGTGCATCTTACACGTAATCTTACCATTACCATGTGCAAAATAAAGCAGAAATTCTCGTTCGCGTTTCTTTTAGGAGAATGAAAAAAAAAGAGATCAGCAGCACTCATCGATTCTTCTGGAGCTGAACTGACTGCGACGTCTGCTGGTTCTCATCTTACCAAAACTGCGTTTTTTTTTCTATGCGATGTGCACAATTAACGTCGTCTATCGTTCGTCACATATTATTGCATGCAGTAGCAGCCTTCGGAATGTACGCGCGGACGTCGCAACATGCAAAGTCACGTTCAAGCGTATAAAAAACATCGCACAACTTTTGTCAAGCGTGAACGTGTGGCAGTACTGAGATTCAAAGTGTTGTTTCTATTCGCCATAAATGGAAAGAGTGCAAGCTTTGTAAGGATGAACAACAGGGGGTTGCGAGCTGGTCGGTGTTTCACTTGCACTGCGCGCTATATACCCTCGCGGAGCCACGGCTATAGCTGCCGGTTCACCCTCACACTGGCGCGCCATTTTGCCCGTTTTTCGTGTCTTCCCGAAGCGGCACACGTTATGAGCTACGCTGCAATGCAACCACAATGCTACCGGGAATTTTTTTTCTAAGATAGCAAAAATTAATTTTCACACACTAACTCATTCCCAATATCATGAGGTTTTCTTAATTCCTCAAAATATCATGTATCTTGTTTTCATCGACATTTGGGTGTATCGCAGCTTTGTTCGAACACTTTCATGATCCTTACGAGTGAAATGATTGCGACAAGAGCATAAATATTTTAAAGGTACTAAATTTTATAAAGAGAAGGCTTTTAATAAATGTCAAATGTTGCATCTGCATCGCCACATCATATTATTTTTGATTGGTTTGCCCATACAGTAAGCATTATATATATATATATATATATATATATATATATATATATATATATATATATATATATATATATATATATATATATATATATATATATATCATCAGCCTGGTTACGCCCACTGCAGGGAAAAGGCCTCTCCCATACTTCTCCAACTACTCCGGTCACGTACTAATTGCGGCCATGTTGTCCCTGCAAACTTATTAATCTCATCCGCCCACCTAACTTTCTGCCGCGCCCTGCTACGCTTCCCTTCCCTTAGAAACCAGTCCGTAACCCTTAATGACCATCGGTTATCTTTCCTTCTCATTACATGTCCTGCCCATGCCCATTTCGTTTTCTTGATTTCAACTAAGATGTCATTAACTCGCGTTTGTTCCCTCACCCAATCTGCTCTTTTCTTATCCCTTAACGTTACACCCATCATTCTTCTTTCCATAGCTCGTTGCGTCGTCCTCAATTTCAGCAGAACCCTTTTCGTAAGCCTCCAGGTTTCTGCTCCGTACGTGAGTACTGGTAAAACACCGCTGTTATACACTTTTCTCTTGAGGGATAATGGCAACCTACTGTTCATGATCTGAGAATGCCTGCCAAACGCACCCCAGCCCATACTTATTCTTCCGATTATTTCAGTCTCATGTCCGGATCCGCGGTCACTACCTGTCCTAAGTAGATGTATTCCCTTACCACTTCCAGTGCCTCGCTACCTATCGTAAACTGCTGTTCTCTTCCGAGACTGTTAAACATTACTTTAGTTTTCTGCGGATTAATTTTTACACCCACCCTTCTGCTTTGCCTCTCCAAGTCAGTGAGCATGCATTGCAGTTGGTCCCCTGAGGTACTACTTAAGCAAGGCAATATCATCAGCGAATCGCGATATATATATATATATATATATATATATATATATATATATATATATATATATATATATATATATATATATATATATATATATATATCGCCTCTCCATCACCTACCTTCTTGCCCTCTTTTTTTCTTTTCTTTTTTTTTGTCGGAAAATGTGGCAACCCTAATTAAGACATGGCCACACGGCGACGACACGAAACGCGAAAGCGGCGTGACGCAGATGGTGTAACAGGAAGCCAGAGACGGACACAACGAGCCAGATTTTGAGCTCTCAACTGTCCCCGCAGTGAAACTCGGCAGAGAGACTTGGGACCTGCTCGGTGCGTAGAGCGGACAGGAAGCCGCACGCGGCGTCCGGTCACGACACCGCCCCAGGATGCTTGCCCGCCGGCGGTGTATACACACATAACGGCGTAACTCGACGTCGTCGTCGGCGCGGGACGTGCTCTCGACGACGGAAACCGAAGAAACTTGAACGCGTGCCAGCCGGGCATTCCGAAGAGCTGTCGAGGCAGGCAGGGGGGGACTCGCTGGAGCGGCGCCGAATCGCAAGCGCGGTTTCGGGGTCTCTGCCAAAGAAAGGCATATATATATATATATATATATATATATATATATATATATATATATATATATATATATATATATATATATATATATCAGAGAGAGAGACAGATGAAGAGGAAAGGCAGGGTCGATATGTATGAGCCGTACGCCATGGGTATGGGGTTTGATTTTTTCGATTAAAGAACGAAAAACCGGTAACCCCGAGGAAGCCACAAATGACCGCAATTCTCGAAAGTACAGGCGTGCTTCGAAGATGTTACGCTATGTATATATGACCGCATCGGCGTCGCCGTTTTAATGTGACGCTATTTAATCAAAACGATGTCGCTTGTATACAATCACGCAGGTTGGAAACATGAGAGGCAGGAAGCGAAGCGGAACAGCTCTTATGCTTTTTTTTAATTAACTTGAATTGAAAAGAGATGTTGGCAGGCATTATTGGTGCCGTCTATACTCCTTTTCGCAGGGCGAGCAACGCGAGAGCGCGGAAAAGGGATATGCACTGGTGACAATCAAATATCACTCGCACTTGCAAAGTTACACCCACAGAAGAAATTAGCAAGGACGCTTAAAGACGTACACAGTTCCGTAAACTAATGAAACTTCCCAAGAGAGTCCGAATACACGCGCATAAGGTAGTTCGTACCTACACAGCAAGACATAAAAACATATATAACTAGGCCAGACGTGAGCTATACACATACACCATACTACAATACACATACACATACACATACACATACACATACCACCATACCATACAACCCCTGGCAGTTCAAAAAATATATACAACAATGGGGTCGACCACTCTACATTTAGTAGTAACTTGAAATGTTTTTTCCCCAAAAGGTTTTATTTGGAATGTGTTCTTGCCAGCAAAAGAGCTATACTGTAGAGACACGGACCGCCTTCGCCATGTGTTCGTATGTGTAGGACCAGATTAAGCCGGCAGACAGTAATATTCCAAATATTTTTTTTTTAGTAAACTATAAGGACAAAAGAAATATTAAAGCTAAGCCAGAAACGTAGCCCTGCTAACCGTCAGAGCACGCAATATAGCGCACTTAAAGTCTGATGAGTCTCGATAGCTTCGCGCGCTTGCATTCCGGGTGACCTTGCACACCCTCGTTCACTAAGTGACGTTTCCGTAACTCGTACATCTCACAAACTCGCTTTTTCGCGCCCACTATGAGGCACTCGCTTGACACACCTCAATTTTTCTGTTCGATACACCTCCAAAGAGGGTGAAGTCGCTTCCTGTAATTCTATAGAGAAATGCCTGACCGATGATGCGATCGAACCTTTGTCTTCCAGCACAACAGTGCTATACTCTTATAACCAGTACGCCGCGAATGCACGCATTCTCCACTCGTGCCAAAGTCGTTCTTTGAAACGTCCAGCACGCGCGTATACATAGTATGCACGTGACGTCACATCCGCTGCTGTCTTCTGCTTCCGCCATCTTGGGGTACCTTATCAATAGGCGCGCGCATAGGCCTATAGGTTCCCCAAGA
This sequence comes from Dermacentor albipictus, assembly GCF_038994185.2. NCBI lineage: Eukaryota > Metazoa > Arthropoda > Arachnida > Ixodida > Ixodidae > Dermacentor > Dermacentor albipictus. The sequence goes on along the minus strand of NC_091822.1, from coordinate 127,376,407 downwards.
TGGCGCTGCCGTAAACCGGAAGTCGCGGAGTGTCATTGAATGACGTACGTGCATACTATGTATAGTGGGCCAGTTTCTGGAACTCTTCCCGCGTGACAGCTATAAAGCGCTTGGAGGCGATGTTCCCGACCGCACTGCCTTCGGGATCGGCCCATATTTTTTCTCTTAGATACCTCAAAAGTGGGTGAAGTGCGCCTGAAATTGTATCGCACTAAAATTCAATCTTGTTGCGAAACTTCAGGAAGAGCGAAGTTAGCGACACACACACGCGTGCTTTTGCCGCTTACCACGGCCACGGTGCGCGGCTCAGTGGCTAAGCGGCTCACAGTGACAAACTCGAGGTTCGAGGTTCGATTGCCGGCCACGCTGACCGCATCTCGTTGGAGTCGGAGTCCGAAAACTCTCGTGTACTGTACTTTTGAGTACGCTTTATAGAACCACGGAAAGTAAGAATTATTTTCGACTGCAGCGTCTTTTCATCGCATTGTGTCTATGAGAGACACTGCCGCCTTACGACCGTTGCACCATAAGGCCATCGAAAACTTCCACAAAGTATGTTCAGTCTGCTAAATATACTCTTTCAAAACTTAGTAGGAACGTGATGATTGCAAGAAAAATTGAAAGCCAATCGAAATATATATTTAACGACAAAATCCCAACGCCGGCACGTTTGGTTTGACTTGAGATATTTCAGATATCTTCTTTTGTTTTTGGCATTTATTCTTATTTTTATTTTTTACAAATACTGCTATCACCGCTTTAGCGGAGGGAAGGCTAGTAAATATCGCGCTATTGAATCTTGACTTTGATTCCTTTATAATGCAGTGTAGCTTTTCTTTGCCAACGAGGAGTTATACATATAATGAGGAGCCGACGTTCTTAAAACGCACGATTCCACGGTGACCTGCTGCAGGAACTTCAAGTCGGCGTCACCACATGTGTTTCCTTTTCGCGCATTTTATGGTCTGCCAAGGCTGATGCACCACGAAGAGTGCATTTTTGCTATTGCACGAGCTTAACTTGTGTAAAAAATTACGCTGAACCGACGCACATCTTATAATGTATGCGAAACAAAGGTTTTGTGAAGCGAAAATTAGAGGCTATGAAAACAAACGCGGTTTCTACAAGCATATTTATTCTCATCGCACAATATCAAGCAATGTTTACCTTTGCGCAACTCACAGGTCACAACTTTAGTGTCGTGCAGTGCTAATGGTTATGCGGTGCACCGTTCACGAACTGTAAGCCGGAATGCAAAATACCGGTTTGTGTGAATACACACACTGAGACTTCGACACAGTAATGTAACGAGTAACGAATACCATGTTTGACGTAGTTCCAGGAGAGTTCGAATGGAGAGAAAAATGTGCATGCAAGAAGCGTGAAGGATAGTGGTAACCAGTCGCGTAGCAAGGGGGGGGGGGAGGTAGGAGGGTGAGGGCGTGGGCTTCGGGAGCAAGGGGCCAGTGGAGAGAGGGGGGGGGGGGGGGGGGGGCGTCATAACGTCTGAAAACCAGAAATTGTCGATATCCTCGCCTTCCTCGACTACACCCGGAGGGGGGGGGGGGGGTGGAGGTGACAGAAGAGCTATGGGCCCTGGGTGCCAGACGACCTAGCTACGCCACTGGTGGTCACGTCACGTGACCCACGGGCTCATCGCTTCAGAAGTATGCTTGAGATTGCGACTGAATAGCCATAGCATCTGGCAGTTTCACTGGGAGACCGAGGTCCAATACCACCGTCGGACGTACAATATTCTTTCTCTCTCGGGCTATTCGGCAATACAACAGCAGGGTCAGCAAAAGCTGGGAAGGGTCGCAAGGAAGGCTTCCCCTCAATGTCGGGCAACTTAACTCTCCTTTAAGCGTCTAATTAACACAACGTTCCGCAGCTCACTTCGCGCGCGTGCATGTGTACACACACGCATTCCCTCCGCTTCCAAATGTGGGCGTAATCGGCGGCGGCGCGAGGGCAAGTTTCGAGTGCACAGCTGCACATCGTCTCGCTGCCACGACTGGCGGCTGCAGCAGCGTCTCCTTCTCGTCGACGGTATACGTACCGATGCGCAGGCGCAGGCAGCACCGAGCGTTTCCGGCGTTCCTTGCAGCTCGTGCGATGCGGGCTACGCAGCACGTTCCCGCCTTGGGTCTCGGGTTGTGTAACCGTATGCCGGCAAGCAAGCGCGTGTCTGATGGGTTGCGCGAGCAAAACAACCGCGTCGCGGCCATGGTGGATCTCGTTTTACACCCTCGCTGAATGTCACGGCGTGGCGATTGGTAGATGGTTCAAGAGTTCAAGAGTTCTTTATTTGCATATTAATAAGGTTACAAATGGGGATTATACATACATACAGAGGGAGGTCCCATAGTCAACAGACTGTACAGGGGACCTCCCATTACAAGTGAGTAGGATATATAAATACAAAGCAGCTATATAAAAACACAAAAGACACCATATTAAGTTAGTCACTTGCTTACGCTGTAAAACATTTAACGACACAAAGCATTTAGTAATAAAATGATAACGATCACATTGTTATATTGAGTGCAAAAATTTACGAAGGTTTGACTTGAATGTGTAAAAATGAGAGGATATCTTAATATGACACGGTAATGAGTTCCAAAGTAGTGTGGCTGAAAAATTAGTAGTAAATTTACCATAATTAGTTCTAGGTTTTGGTAGTAAATAGCTGTTGGTAGAAGCGAAACGGGTAGACGTGGAATATGGATACTGGCTGGTAGTAATTATAGGGAATGGGAGCTTTCCGTTAACAGATTTATAAACAAGTAGTCCAAGTGAGTATTTATTTAATTTCTGTAATGATAAAATGCCGTTAGATCTGAGCAATGGAGATGCTTCCGATGTGTAGCTGCTACGTGTAATGATGCGAATTGCTTGATTTTGTGTATGCTGTAGTGGAGATAAATGTGTGGGATACGTATTTCCCCATGATGATATGCAATAATTAATATGCGTGTGAATAAAAGCGTAGTAGAGGGAGATGAGTGTCTTCATTTTAAAGAAATTGCGAACTTTAATTAATATTCTAATTCCATATGCTGCCTTCTTTGTTAAGGATAAAACATGCTCGTCAAATTTTAGGTGTTTATCGAATATGACGCCAAGAAACAGTACACTATCAGTAGGATAAATCGCACTGGAAGCAAAGGTTAGCGATGGATACACTGAGATATGTTTTTGTTTAGCTGAGAAGATCACGAAGTTAGATTTGGCAGTATTAATGTGTAGTCTGTTTAGTTGGCACCAGGTTACAATATTTGCCGCGTCGTGATTAAGCTTACACATCAATGAATCAAGACTTTTGTCTGAGGAGAAGATGGTAGTGTCGTCAGCGTAAAGGATACAGTCAGAGGACTTTAGGTACTTTGGGAGGTCATTAATGTATATTAAAAACAAGAGAGGCCCTAATATAGATCCTTGTGGTACACCAATGTTAGTTGTTTTAGGGTGCGAGTAAGTGCTGCAGATTGATACAGTGTATTCTCTATCTTTTAAATAGTTACGTAGTAATTGCAGTGCCGGGCCAGTTATACCAATAGAGTCTAATTTAGCAAAGAGGATGTTATGAACAAGTGAATCGAATGCTTTAGAAAGGTCAATAAATAATGCACCAGCGAAATTTCCAGTGTCAATTGCCTGCCGAATCTTGTCTGTTAGAAATATTAATGCCAAATCAGTTGAGTAACCTTCCCGAAACCCAAATTGATTTGGTGATAGGATGCAAAATTTTGATAAATAGCTTGATAAGCGTGTTACGATTAGTTTTTCGATAATTTTACTGAAGAATGAAAGTATAGCTATAGGGCGGTAATTAGCTGTTAGACGCTTATCTCCCTTCTTGAATACAGGGATTATTTTGGCTTTCTTCAAAGAAGTTGGATATATTCCTGTTTTAAAGATGAGGTTCACTATGTGACAGAATATTTCAGATATTAGGTACGCTATCGTTTTTATGAGAGATGGGCTGAAGTTATCGAGACCAGGACCTGTATTTTTTAGACTGGAAATGACTGTGACTATGTCTTCAGGTGTTGCGGGATGAAGGAAAAAGCTATGGGGCACACGGGGGTAAGTTTCGGTCAATGAATCTTCGCACTCTTCATTATCAGCACAGAAGGAATTAACGAAGCAGTTTGCAATGTCCAAGGGATTATCAAGGAGAAGATCCCCCGATTGTATCACAGTTATTTCGGAATTATGATTCGACCGACCTAAAAAAGTGTTTAATACTTTCCATTGCTTTCTGACATCATTACCTGCAGACTTAATTTCATTTTCATAATACGTCGTTTTAGCCTGTTTGAGTAGTTTTCCTAGTAAGTTAGAATACTTATTATATCTTTCGTGAAGTGCTGTGTTAAATGGCTGTTTCTTTGTTTTTCTGTAAAGGTTATCTTTCTTCCTTAAGCAATTTAGCAAACTACTGGATAACCATGGGTTACGAGGAGCTGAAAACGTTTTTTTACAATTAAGGACTACCGTGGAATCTGAAATAGCATTAGAAATTATTTGTGAGAATGTATTATAGGCAGTTTCAGGGTTATCACATGCCATTACTGGGGACCAGTCAGCAGCGGCAATTATTTCAATAAACATTGACGAATTAAACTTCTTTCTTGTGATGCTTGTATCGGTAGTGCCAGCAGTAGAAGTTAAGCGAACGAATGTTGGGTAATGATCGGTTATTGAAGCTTCGACAACACCACAGTCAGGGTTAGTAAGAAGATTGGATACTATGTGGTCGATAAGCGTGCCCTGTTTATCTGTGGGACAACGAGTTGGAAGACTAATTAGGTTTTCATATCCGAACCCATTGAGGCAGCTAATGTAATCATTAAGTAATGTGTTGGATGTATCTAAAATGTTAATATTAATATCGCCCATGATAATGACATTTTTCTGTTCGAATGTTAAATTATGTAGCAAATTACCTAGGGCTAAGCAAAACGCGCTTCCAGATGATGAAGGTGAACGATAGATGCAGCCAACTATTAGGTTTTTTTTATCTTGTGAAAAGAATGTGTCATCAAATTCGACCCAGACAGATTCACAGTTCGCCACGTTAAGTGTCAAGTCAGATCGCCTGCGAAAACGCAACTCTGAGGACACAAAAATAGCAGCACCACCATGATTACTGTTATCACGGTGGCAGTATTCGGCTGAGTACGAGGGAAAGCAATACAAGTTATTGTGGGATGCGGAGAGCCAGGTTTCACTAACGCAAATAACAGAGAAATTATGACGGGTAGATGATAAAAAATTTGTGATACCATCCATGTTTTTTTGCAGACTTCGTGCATTGAAATGGATTAGTGAACGGCAGTGCGATGAAAAATAAGCTTCAAGTTCTTCAGGTAAAAAGTACGTAGCCATTGGACAGAATTTAAGAACTGAACGTTGGAAGGCTTATGCAAAGTTAGGTAATGATAGATAGGTCAGAATCAGAAGCGATGCGAAATACCCGACTATCGGGAGATTTCCGCACTTTGATCTGACAGTTTTCCGTCCAGATGAACTGCCAACCCTTTTCCTTCTTTAAGGCAAGCGTCCTGGAGAACAAACGCTTATTGTCTGGCGATAGATGCTCATTGATGAATATCGCCTGCGAGTGCTCTCCTGAAAACCCTATACTTCGGGTATTCAGTCGGGCCTTTCGCGCCTTCTTCATGAATTCAGTTTTTTTTGATCGGGAGCAAAACCGCACGATTATATTCTTTTCACCAGACTTTGCTGGTACGCGATGAACTGTGTCGACATCTGTCGCTGAGACTGTGCAGTTGATTTTGTCGGCGATGGCAGTCAGGATTGCGGTACAATCCTCCCCCTGGGTACAGGGCACCCCCTTTATTTCTAAGTTATTTAATCTTGAGTATTGCTCAAGGTCAGCGACTTTCCTATGAAGGGCGTCGTTTTCTGCTTTCAGAACACGGTTTGCCGCAGATAACTCAAGCTGTTGAGATCGGGTTGATTCGACTACTTCGTTTAGAAGCTTTAGGCTGTCGTCCATGCGACCAACTTCAGTTCTCATTGCACCAACGTCTAATCCTGTGTCCTGAAGCTTAGTTTGAATGCTAATAACAAGCCGGTCGACTAATTCATTCAACCGATGTTTGAATATAGCTTCTAGCTCGTCCATTCGTTTACAAAGTTCAGCATTTGTCGGCATTACGAGGACGGCTAAATAGTGAACACAATGTGAGCACAGAAGCAGAGAAAAACGATGGCAGCAACAACAGTAGCAGCAGCAGTTGCAGGACTTGAGAAATTCTAAAAAAATATCGAGAGTAATAAAAGCAACCGACCTGTGAAACCAAGGAAGTTTGCTTAGATGCGTGCTTGAGAATGCAACTGCTGCTGCTACAACAGTGATGCTCTCGTCGGGACGGCTTTTATGGCAGGAATCCGGACTGCGTAGAGTGCAGCTTGGGGGTGGTTTCAGCGGAGTGCGCGTCGAGATCAGCAGGGTAGTCAGTGCCGCGCAGGCACGTGTACGATGCAAGGATGACCAGCCAGGTAGTCACCGCAGCTATCCAAGGGACAGCCGATGTAGCTAGCCTGTGAAACCAAGGAAGTTTGCTTAGATGCGTGCTTGAGAATGCAACTGCTGCTGCTACAACAGTGATGCTCTCGTCGGGACGGCTTTTATGGCAGGAATCCGGACTGCGTAGAGTGCAGCTTGGGGGTGGTTTCAGCGGAGTGCGCGTCGAGATCAGCAGGGTAGTCAGTGCCGCGCAGGCACGTGTACGATGCAAGGATGACCAGCCAGGTAGTCACCGCAGCTATCCAAGGGACAGCCGATGCAGCTAGCCTGTGAAACCAAGGAAGTTTGCTTAGATGCGTGCTTGAGAATGCAACTGCTGCTGCTACAAGTTGCACATGAGAACGAAACATTCGAACGGAGCGTGCACACATTCGATGCCTGCAATGATACGGACACTCGAGGCGCCTTCGACGGCGAATGCGCGGCTCGCGCGTGGTGGGTTAGAAGGCCCAAGGAGGCACGCGCAGAGTATACGTTTCGCAGTCCAAATGACGAAGCCATGCTGGACGCGCCGTCCCGTATACCCCTCACGCTGCAACTGCTAGTAGCGCAAGCGCCACGTTCTGGCCAATGCAACAACAGCTGGGCGGGATAGGCGGGCGCGTGCTTTCTGGGAACATCCTCCCAGAAAAATCGTACGCCTCTGCGGGGGAAAAATTTACCCGTTTGTAGAGATTTAGGTGTTTATAGAGACGGAATCAAGCATGCGGTTTGCGATTTATGCAGGACACAGAATGTGGCAGAAAATAGGTGGCTTAGCAGAAAGGGCAAGGGGCGTCAACTGACGGTGAAACCAAGGTACTATAGGCCGGATTTAAAATAAAGTTGTTTCCATCCATCCCCCCCATAGTAGTAGAGCTGGATGCAATGACATATCTTTACTTAAATTGGCTCTTATTAAGTTCCGCTTGCTCATTGTTCAAACCTGCAAGTGCTCGCGTTTTATTCTATGCGTATTACGAACTACAGAGAAAGAAAAAAAGAAAGGTCACGCCAACGAGAGGCGCTGCCTTCGCGGCAACGAGTGGAGTCACAGAACCCTTGACGTCGCTCGTTGCATAACGCCGCACATGAGTGCTTTTGAACGCGCGCAAGTTTGAGAGCCAGTACCCGAAAGGCACAAATAATAGAAGAAAGTCACGTAAACGCCTACATTTGACTCTCCATCTCGTAAGAACTGCGGCAGTGTATTTGAAAACGCCGATCACTCAACGGTCGCAGTACTCAAAAGACCAACGTTCTACGCTTTTAGACCAAGATCTACGCAGATAGACGCTTCTCATCACGAAGGCAGTATATCTGCTGCGTTTTAATGCGCAGGGCCTGCAGCACAGTGTCTCTTTCCAAAATAATGTACGGCATCTTCGACATCTGCGGAGCTGTTACGGATCGTTATGACGCTAAAGCATGCATCTGACGTGTTAAAACGCGACCGGCTGCTGTGCTCAGCGACTGTCGCGGGGCTTTCAGCCGGTTGGCGAGTGCCAGCGCTGACTCACCTCTATTACGTGAAGTTTTCAAGATTGCCTATCAAGTTACATCTGAGGGAAATTCACTGATGATTCAGCGGATACCATTACACAGGGGTATTTCAAGAAACCAGGCAGTACGTACTATTGCGAATTCAGACCTTGGCCTGAGAGGTGACGCCTTATGCAAATTCGTCCCCGCGTGACTGCTCGTTGCTCATACTTCGTTCGCCACCTACAGCGTTCACAGCCGCATGAACGTTTCACCAAGGGACCGTATACCTCCACCCCCCACCAAACTCTCGCCTTGCCCGTCACGCAACCGCCGCGCAAGTTTTCTGCCGCTCAAGTCGCACGAGTGCAACATCGCCTTCACCGGCAAGGACGCGTGGCGTGCACCCTTTCGCGGCCACCGTGTGGACACCACCGCGAATTCACGTTTGAAAACTTGCACTTAAAATCCCAGGCTCTCACCAGTGGTCTCCATTTGCTGGTGACCAAATTCTAAAAACTGGATGTCTGTCGAACTGTGCTAAATCACTTATTTTCTAGAGGCTTCAACTCGACAACAGGCTCACGAAGGTGTATTGGAATTCCTTTCGTCCATGGAAGGTCTGTAGTGCTGATACCGTTTTTGTAATGTACATGTGGTGTGCGCAAGAAAAAGATAACCGAAGGCCTCTATCACTCATTGCGATAGCTGCTATTTTCTCATACCTCTCGTGATTATAATGCATACGGGTGTCCGCCGCCGCTCTTCGCTGAAATCCCAATATATTCTCAGAGAAAGTTACAAACGAAAAACTCTCATTTTGTTGCGAAAACTTGAACTTGCGACGAACACATCGGCAGACCAGGATTCTACGTCTCGGTCACTCTGCCAATGCTACAGCAATGTAGGATACTGATCCTGGAGAGTGCTATCATGCCCGCAGCTGCTATAATTGCCTAACGCCCACTGAAGGTTTGTGTACTGGATAGAGCTGGCGTCTACGCCTTCGTGTTCTAGGACGTCGCCTTTTCAGCAGATGTAGATGTAGAGCCTAGCTGTTAGCCTTCCTAGTTTCGGAGGCGGTCCTAAACTAAATTTTCTTCTTCTACATGTTCTTGTGTCCCTACACTGGCTCATACCCAGTACCGGTGATTGGCCAAGAAGCAGGGGGTCTAACATGTGTTTTGTTAGGATTAAAAGAATGCATTGCAGAGCGTCTACATATAATAAGAACGATTCAGCGCGTCTGCTTCATCTTTATTATAGTCTTCTTCTATCGTGCTCGCCTTCTCAAGTTTGCGGGTTGTCGCATGCGTCTTCTCTTTCTTTTCTAGGATAGCGAAAGCCCTATTAGTGGGATGCCCAAAATTTAAACTTGAGAAAAGCCGCCCGAATTCAACAGTGAGAAGCTATAAGATTTTTTTAGTAGAGACCAGCGGAAATCTCCAGATGGGTAAGGGGAGGGAAAAAGGCCGAGCCCTAATTTGAACTTCATCACCGGCAGGCGCGACATTCAAAAACGAATACGACTCACACTTCAACTTCTTGAAAGGAGATTGCTCGCTCGCTCCTTCGAATGTTTCCTCCATAAAAACACCACACGAGTCATTTTAAGACTTACTGCGAATTATATTGCACCAACCATTGCGTCACGGCTTCGCGTTATGCGAGCGAAACTGCAGTGGTTTTTGTTAGTTACAACCACATCAAGTTAGCAGACAAGCAAGAGAGGAAGAAAGAAAAGGAGAAGCCAGAGATGTTAACCAAGAAAGCGTCTGGTTCGCTACCCTACTCTGGGGGCGGGCAAAAGGGAATAAAAAGACGAGAGAGAGAGAGAGAGAGAGAGAGGAAACGTAGCCGCAGTGAATTCGCGCACGCACGCGGAGGGTACCAGTATAAGTCAAAGGCGTTCTCAGACATAAATATTGAGTTCAAAAGAAAGTATATGGGTAAGTAACTGTTATATTTAGGTATTTAGGTAGCAGTATGGCGTTACAGTAGGAGTGGGGAGAGTAAACAAAAATGTAGGTGTCATAGAAGATACAAAGCAACAGAGCAAAACACGTAACTTTTAACAAACAGCATAAAGCACAAAATTCAAAAGACGTAGCAATAAGAATTGTTGGAGGAATTATCAACTATGATTGTCAAAGTAAGCGAGTAGCCTTATGCGTACCGCAGAAATCAGCTGCATGCACTGGCTATGCTTCCGAGATATATAGCTGACGTCGATACAGGTGTTTGATGACGGCGGCCCGTATTATCGTCGACGTATTTTGCTACGACGGTGCGCTGATAAGTATTGAGCCTTACCCAGAAAAAAATTGTCACCCAAGCACTCTGCAAAGATTGTTAACCTGCGAAGCTGAAACGTTAATTTGGGCAATTCTGGTGGTTCATTAACAGATGGCTTGGTAGGCTGCCGGATCCTCTGTGCGCGGTTGTTGCTTGCGCTCCAATGCATGAACCTGTTCTTGTTCACGGGATGCAGCAACGGCACGGCGCATACGAGCTTTTTCCCAGTTCTGCTCGAGGCGTTGCTGTACGAAAGCTGCCTGCTCCTCAGGAAAACGTATGACGCGTGGCCTACCCATTTCGGAGCCGGAGAGAAACTGCTGCGCGCACGCTCGGCTGTGACGGAGAGCAATAACGTCACTACTGGCGCAGTCAATAGCGCGCCTCTCTTTTTCTTCTTTTTTGCGCATGCGCGTGGGGTTGCGCCGGAGGAGTTTTCGGCGTACAGCCGATAAATGGACGGACGGACAGACTGACGAACGGACGGACGAATCGGCTCGCCATTTAGAGCTTCGCTGGAAAAGTCTCAGTTATGCTATGTTCAGACTACGTTCGTAAGGCGCCGATTTTTCGTAACATACGTAAGCGGAAGCGCAACAAGCGCATGCGTCTAGTTCAGACTGCGAACGTAAACGTACCAACGTACGCAATTCTCGCAAAAATCGTGGGTGAGAGTGTTAAAGGGTCGGCAACATTTACGACTGTTATGTTACGACCGTTGCGACACAGCCAATGACCGATAAGCTTTCGGCTTTAAACAACCGGTGACGACACTTCCGTCCTCCCGTCTGCAGACAGCTCCGGGCGCGGGAAGTGCCATTCCGCCATTCCGTGCGCACGATTGGCTGTGTTCGTGAAAATTTTTGCAGTGCGCCTTGCGAGACTGTTTTCAGTTCACCTGGTTTATCCGCCGAGGAAATCGATGGCCGCAGATGCGTGCTCCGAACTTCGATGAGTGCTCTCATTAGGTTTTCAAGGAAGCGGAACTGCTGGGGCGACATGCGAATGATGTTATGAAACATCGCAGCGTCACCAACTCGGAGCTTGGCGAAAAGGTTGTGAAAATCGCCGTCCACGGCCCTGTCGAGAAATACTTGCCGCACCCAAACCCTTCTGCGTCGCCTTCGTCGTCTTTGGGCGATTGAATACATGACTATAAGTTTGTTTTGAGCGTGAATTTCTTCGATCTCGGCCAGCGCTCGCATGTTGACAAGAGCCATATTGGACCGCTGGTGACGTCGATTCTGCAGCTCCAAATTTGATTGGCCTGTTGTAAAAGCCGTAATTTAAGCAGCAGTAAATGTGAACAAAGGTGCCGGCTTAACTGCCGTAACGTTTTTTACAGCCGTTACGTTCGATACGCCAAAAGAGCTGTTACGCGCGTTACGACAGTAGTGTGAACATAGCATTAGGAAACTGGAACTGTCGCGCTTTTCTACATAATCTCCCAGTATGCCAGTACACTTGTGAAATATATCCTGCTGCTTGAAGGTATATGTACAAGCGCATCAATAGCTTTCTGCAGGATAGGGATGTTATCTCACATAAACAATACGGCTTTCAAATGGGAAAATCAATCGTAATGTCATTTCTGAGCACCAGAGGTGTAATTACAATTATATCGAAGAAGATGAAAGCTAACCGTTGGTACATTTTTAGACTTTCGTAAAGCATTCGGCTGTATTAAACATAATATTTCACTACAGAAACTCCGCATACGAGTATTCAGTATTTGGGGCAGAGCATCAGAACTAACGAGTAGTTATCTTGAATCTCGATTCCCGTGCACTTTCTTGCAGGGATACATATCTTGTAAAAGTATAATTAAATATGGTGAATCACAGGGCTCCATTTTTGGGCCGGTGTTGTTTATTAGTTGCATAAATAACATGAGAAACGCCCCCCTAACCGATAAAATATTGTTATGCAGAGACTGACGACCCGAACCTTTTCTTTTTCGGGAGTAGACCTTTAGGAACTGGAAGTTACAGCAAATCATTGGTTACAAGAACTTAGTAAATCACTTTACCTCAATCATCTTCATTTAAACACGAAATTCACGTTTTCTTTTTCTAGAAATAAGCAAATAAGTTATAACGCGAGACTTTCCTATTGTGACTCGCAGCTTCAAAATGTTCCTCCCATTCTGTTGTCGGTGTTTCACGTCACAAAATACTGAGTAAAACAAAGCCCATAAATAATTGTACGCACAAACGTTGTTGGATCCGTCGGTTTGCTACAGCGGATTCATATACCTTGTTCCTCTCTGGCTTTTAATCCAACTGTACTCTTTCTCATATGCATTCATGTTTCAGCTACTGTTTGTTAGTATGGGGAAATGGTCACAAAACAGATGCAGGAAAACTGGCTGCGTTGGAATGGAGAGTTGTTTGGCTACTTAATTCTTCGAAACAATACACAAGTTCTTCAGTATACAACGATGCGACACAACATTCGCAATATTACAAACATCTGTAGAACAAAAACATGCATGCACATATTTATTGAGGTCTGAGGTAAAGAGAAACAGGCTGCAGCCTTCGTCACACTAAGATATTGCTGGTGAAACCTAGGACAAACTACCGCACGTTCACTATTGAATGTGACAATCTGCGTTTATGCGATATGTACCCTGACATTGTCTCAACTAAGCTAGAAATTGTAAAACAACTCGCAGGTTTAAACGCGCAATGCTAACGCTTTTATTTAAATGTTCAATGTTATTAGCGATGTTATCAATATTGTGTGATTTATATTTTATTGTTACTACATAACAGTTGTTTCTAATCCAATGTATTTTCAAACCGCAACATTATTTAAAAATTTATATGTTCGTTTAACATGAAAACTGCTACTTCTGCTGCTCCAGTGAAACAAATGCTTTAGTCAGTAGGTTTACGACCTCCTTTTGCCTCGCGTTGCGAGTAAACCTTGTAATGTCCCAAATGAAATGAAAATGACAAAAAATGGTACCTGCAAATAAAATGATTTCGTCTGCAGCATTAGCTGTCTCCAGAACCCTTCGAAATCCTTGTTCCTTTAGGTTTCTTACAGGGAAGCTGACTATGGCTAGGATCCCGGAAGTTTTTCGTGGCGTAATGTCACCAGACAACTATCATCATCAAGGTCTCATACCCCCACATGCAATGGCTTATACCCCCGCAAGGCAGGGGCTACAGATAGATAACTTATTTGAATGAAGGCAGAGAGGTCGGCCTGAGCTAGCGTGCTCTAGCCATGCTAATCTGCACAGGAGGAGGGGGAACGGGGACGTAAAGGCTGAATGGTGCGTGATGATGACATAGAAGAATGATGCATAACGATGAAGACAAGTTCAACATTCTTATGGTTATCAACAAAGTCCCAAAAAGTCGCTCAGAAATGTCATCCGTCTTCCAGAGCATGGCTTGAGTCGCGAATCTAATTGAAACTTAACAAAAACGCGCAACGAAGAAGCTTGCGCGTGGGCTTTTCCTGCATGAGCAGCGCAGGGGCCGAGAAAGGTCTTTAAATGAGGCAAGGAGCAGTGATAAATGGCTCCAGTGCGGCGAGGACATTCACGGCGCGTTTGGCGGCCGTAGTCATGGAGACCACAGGGAATCGCGCACATTGATTCTAGCAGGTGCTTCAGCAGTTTTTCAACGCTTCCCATCTCATTCCTTTCGGCTTCTTTATGCCTGTAGGGCCAACGGCTTTACTATCCTTAGCATCCACTCCTCTACGTAGAGGAACAATACGGCAAGACGCGTCGTGTCCGTGGGCCTACGGGGCAGCAAATGCCACTCCGTGTCTGTGCCATCCAGGAGCGACGTGTGTTCGCCCTGTGCTCTCGGCGACCCAGAACTTGCAGTATAGGCGCGCTTGTCGTCCTCGGTGCCGGCACAGGCAGAGGTTGTCGTGGCCCCCTGCGTCCCGTAATGCGGGTCTTCTAAAGTCGCTGGGTGGCGCTTCTTACGCGAGCCCTGTCTGCCTCGGCCAACCGTCTGAGCAGCATCTCTATGGGAAGATTTGTTTCTTGCCATCTTTAGGAGAACATGAAGCCAGGACAGTTGGGACATGCCAGTTAAGGTGCCTCACAGTCGGCGGTATTACGCTGCCCACCGCAACGCTGGCAGGTCACTTGATTTCGTCACACGGCGCCTACGTGGCCTATATTGAGGCACTTCCGACACTGCAGAGGTCTCGGGACGAATGGTCGCACGCGGTGTATCACGTAACCCATGCACTTTGACAGACGTTGGCAAAGTCGATGAAGCAAATACTATAGTTGGATGCACCGGGAGTTTCCTACGCTGTGAATTTTTGAGAATGCGCACCGATGAACTAAGCGAATTCTCGAGGTCCACATACTTGATTTCAAGGTTGAAAGCAGAAATTACGCCAGTCGTTGACTTCTTCCCGTAATTAATAAAGAAAGGGACGGGAATTCCGCTTAATGTCGGAATAGTCGTAAACTTGTCAATTATAGCGAAATTTTTTGCATCTACCACCAGGATATTTTTTCCATAGTTGATCCGGATTTCGTTGATTTGCCCAGGTGCCGCAGTTTCAAAATATTTTGTTAAAAAATTGCCTACTTAGGGAGTTCAGGCTGTGCGACGCCCGCCAGCGGCACGTAAGAGACCATGAAAGATTGCTGCTCAGTCTGGTTAGGTGAAGTTTGCTCACTCGAAATCTGGCGCATCTTCTTCAAATGATGGCTCATAATTATGGAATAGTCATTGTCAGAGCCCATGCCTTCGGGCGTCGAGCTCTTCCAGGAATGGAGCTGGCGCGAGCTGCCAAATGCATTTCGTCCAAACACGAGTGGTTAAGTAGACGGCTGACCTTGTTCAGGAGGTTGCGCGAGCATGTTCTTGCTCATTCTTGATGAAAACGCATTCACGAAGCTGGCATGACATGACAAGAACTTTATTTGAGTCCTGAGGGACTGAGACCTCGGGGAGCCAAAACCGAAGGCTCCCGAAGAACAAGTCGGTGGCTCCGCCCACGATGGAACCGGGAGATAAAGTCCCGCCGCAATGTCGTGGGCCCTCTGGACAGCCTGGTGTTGAATGTGGAGATTGCTGCTCGTGAGATATTCCTGCCATTGTTCTTTCGTGATGGGTGGAGGGGCCTTAAGGGCTGGGCAAAGCCAGAGCATGTGATCAAAGGAGCATGAGTCATGACCACATTTGGGGCATGACTGTGAGTGTTCAGGATCTATCTTGTTAAGGGACCGAGAAGTGCGATACGAACAGGTTTGCAGGTGTCTTAGTGTGGTAGCCTGAGGTTTGTTCAATTTGGGGTAAAGGGGTGTAAATGTCCTCCTGCCTAGTCGATAATGGGAAACAATTTCGTGGAATGTACACAATGGATCTTTGTGGATGTTGACCTCGTTGCAAGCCTGGCTATCCGCGACAGCGCGGCACGTGAAGTCGCACGCTTTCCGGTGAGCCTGCTCGTTAGGATTACATCCAAGCGGGTTAATTGAGCTATCTAAATGTTCTGGGAACCACGAGATTTGGTATCCTCCTTCGGTACTCTCCCTCGTCCTTTGAAGTGCTTTGATCACAATACTGTACGCCTGTTCAGATATGAGGGCGGACGAGAAGGATCTAACCGCTGTGCGCGAGTCCGAGAAGACGATAGCGGGAACTTTTGAGCTGTGAAAAGCCAGAGCGATCGCCGACAAAGCTGGCAAAACCGTAAAAAACTGCATAACAGCGAGAGGCTCAGTGCGCGGGTGAGACTTGGGCGCTTTTCTCTTCCTCTTCCACACTTAGCAAAGTGAAGCGAACGGTGCATACATTCTTTGGAATCACGTATACAACATACAGAACATCATACGTTTCAATAAAGAACAAGCTCAAAACAAACATCCGAACCACATAAACTGATCATTAGGAGTTCCTGCACCTGCATGCAATGCGAAGCACGTCGCGCTCCCCGCACACGTTTCCCAGTAAAGATTACTGTTGCGCAGCGCAAGCTGCCACGGCGACGGCAGCTTGACTGTGGCATACGAAGAAGGGAGTGACGTAACTACCCTTTCGTACTTAAAAGAGGAACCCGCCTAGTAAGCTGTTTGTTTTGTTAAAGTGCTATGGGAAGGTCACACATAGTGAGCACTCCTAAAAGGCAGCGTGCATAAGAGGCGCGGCGAATTTCTCTTCTCTCTAGTCCCCTCTGGGAGAACCACGGGAGAATACCTCCCATGGCTCCGTTGCCGCTCATCATTCCAGCGTAGAATTTCATTTCTCTTCTGTCGTCATAAATTGGAGGCCGCGTTAATTTTTTTTTTTACTTACGGTGGTGTTGTTACGAACTTCCAACCGGTGCCACCAGTGTTACGACATCCAACCGGTGCCGCCAGTGTTACGACATCCCACCGCTGCCACCAGTGTTACGAACATCCCACCGCTGCCACCAGTGTTACGAACTTCAACCGGTGCCAGCAGTGTTACGAACTTGCACCGCTGCACCACGATTACGGCTTTGTGGTCCCGTAGCGCTCTTCACCCGTTTCGTGACAGAGCGTTGGTAGCGAAGACTCCGAGCACAAACGCGACTGTTCTCGCACGACGGCGTCCGGCGAAAACGCGTGACACATCTCACCCCAGTCGGGAGCGACCCTCTCTCCAGGTGGGGTCGGCGGATCCTGTTTTCGAGCGGCGTGTCGCTGCTTTTATAATCCCCGAGGCCCATTGTCACTCAAACGGCCCAATACAAAGTCAGCACACGACGGTCGTCCGAGGGGTCCAACCAGCGACCGCGCTGGCCACTCGGTTCAAAGTTCGCGCGCGCGGTGACCTCCAGGCAAGGGAGGTGCGGCGCCGGGCCGTCGGGCACACGCGGACACGTCAAAACACGCTGCTCCGCCGAGGCTTCTCCCGCACGAAGGCGCAGCATCTTGACTTGTGAAGGGAGAATTATGGCGCTCGCAGGATAGATTCTGCATCTTGCAGATTCGGGATCCGGGCTTGTGGTAATGGCACAACAGTGTGAACCATTGCTTAAGGAGGTATTAGCCATTCATTTTTTTTACGTGACGGACGCATTTAATAACAGAGAGGATACGATAATGTGTGTACGTACCTATCGTCACCATGACCACCGATCAGGACAATAAATATGTTCGTACCTTTGTTGAGTATTCTATATCACCTCTGTGTCATGTGCTAATCCGCTTCGCTGCCATCCACTTTCACAGAGTGGAACGGCTCATGTTTATTTTTTTCGATACTCTAATCGCGCCGGCTCGCCTGCGTTAATCTTTCACGGCACATTGGCTACCAAACGGACACTCTACGCCTAGCGAGGGACTATGGACACGGCGGACGCTACGTATACCACATACACGGCTTGTCTGCCCGACGTCTTGCCCCTCCTCGGTCAACGGTTATACGTGGAAGGCGGCGAGACAGCGTTCATTCGCCGCCGGTTTTGTTTGCGTTCGACCCCTACCTATGGCGCCGGTAAGCGAGGATTTCAGCTTGTCTTTGTCGCGGCGGCTCCTCCTCGACGCGGTGGTAGTGTGGCACCGAAGGTACTGTAGCGCCTGCACCTCGGTCAAGGCAGTGCCATCGTCGAAGCAGCAGAGACAGCCAGGCTCGCGCTGTGGGGCCTTGCACAGAGCGGAGCGTAGAGAAGGAACACCAGGCCAAAACGAAACCTAGATTTATTGTGACTGCGTCAGCAGGTGCTCGGAGCGCTGGCGAACCCAAGCGCGAGGCTGCGCTTCTCTGCTGCTGCGACGAGGATGCTGCCTTGAACGCTCGAGGTGCAGCCGCTGAAGTACATCCTTCACCAGCGGCGCTTTAGCAGACAACGTTGCTGCCGATAGGGTCCATACAGCCACCGTGGGCTACGCGAAGCTCTGCTGGCAGATTATGGCCAAAGCAACCATCGCCGCGCAGCGCTCCGATGGACCCAGCCGCAGCTTCACATCTGCGGCCACCTTTGTTCGACGTAAACTCCATGACGCAGTTGACGTATCTCACCCATTGTATATGGAGCAGCGTTACTCAAGGCCATGGAACCTGAGGCGTGCAGCTCCCTTCCGCGTCACTTCATTAAGGAAGAGCGTTCTGGACCCTGCATATGGTAAATATCCAATGCAGGACCGGAGTGGGCGACGCAGCAGATCCAGTAGGTATATAGCGTCCCAAAATCGGTAAGGTAATCACCGACATCGTGACTGAGTGTTTAAGACACTCGGCTCGTGTCGGCACACCCATGGATCCAGGTTCGCGGGTGGAAATTGTGGGATTACGGCCCAGGTTGGCCTGTGGCATCAGGTCAGGGCCGGAACCCGGCCCAGCTGTGTCTGGCTCCTCACCTCAGAGCCGGCAGTTGGGTGCGGTGGGTGCTTTCAATGGCCGCGGTGGGTAAGCTCTGCGGAGCTGTGAGGGGTCGACCCCCGCGGCCAAAGCGATGGGAAGGTGCGGGTTCCCCACAATTTTGCTATTTTCTTTTAACATGAATTTTTGAAAGAAACGAAGAAATGAAAGAGAAGCGCAGATTTTCAAAAATTAAGCATCATCAAATCATGACAAAAGTATTTCGCCTGATTCGCTGAATAATTTTCTACTGTGTGTATGTCTCCGAATGTGTTGAAAAATAACAAGCATCAACATCGACATCAACGCCAACAAAAACAACGACTAAAACGGTGTAAATAAATAAATAAATAAATAAATAAATAAATCATTTTATTTCCTTAAAGAAGGAGGAGTACAGGACTAAAAGCTTGGACAGGTTGACGATGTCCCGACCCGTAAGTTGGCATAACAGCAAGATGACAGCCAGTCATAAATAAGAAATGAAAAAAAAAAGCATCACAAAGCAACGGGTAATACAGAGTGAAACAAGACGGTAAGAAGTAATCAACACACATAAACAACAGTGGGGAACAAAATTAGGAGAATAGGAAGGCATGGTCTAGTCTTGCAAATAAATAAGTTGACAAAAACGTTTAATTAGAGAGTTTAGGTTTCTGGAGGGATCAAAATTTTGTCGGTCTAGTAAGTTTAATAGAGAAGGTAATGTATAAGATAAAGATTGCTCATCATAGGAGGTTCTCGGGGTGGGTACGAACGACATTTCTTTATGTCGGGTCTGACGAATATTTGTATTCTCTCGAAGTTTTGCCAGATGAATTGTATCATCAATGCCAAATTTTACGAAATCTTTGTGGCACAACACCAACCTATAATTGTAAAAACAAAACACAGGAAGAATTTCATATTTAGAAAAAAGTGGTTCTGCGGAGTGCGTATAATGGACATCAGCTATGTAACGCACAACTCTTTTCTGTAGCAAATGTAGTTTGTGCAAGTTTGTCACACCAGTTGTGCCGCCCCATGACGCAGTACTGCATGACAGATACCACCAGAGCACTGTATAGCATTATTTTTACCTTGGTCGGGAGTAAGCGACGCAGACGAGCAATAACACCAATGGCAGATGACAATTTTGATTGGAGATGATCAACATGCTCATTCCAGGTAAGGTGCTTTGTAAAACGCACCCCAAGGATATTAACGGAATCCACTATCTCTAACTGCTCACTGCTCAGACACAATTTCATATTAGTTGTCAGCAACTTTCCTCTAGGCGCGCACAAGATTACTTTTGTTTTCTTAGGGTTGATTTTTAAGCAGTTTATCGCGGACCAGCCTTCTAAGTCAGACAGCGTCTTATTAGCCTTTATTTCTATATCGGTTTCCACGTTCCCTGTAAGGTCGCTCTGATTGTTCGGCTTCTTAAGTCTCACGAATCGGCCTCGTGCTTTGTGTATAGAGAGGGGGTTCACTTCCCCCCATGTCAGCGGGGCGACAGTTGCTGTGTTATGCGGGGTCACAGGCAACGCGCGGGGTTTGGTGACGCATCGCGGCAGGTGCCAGGCGGGCGTGTGCCGATTGCTGGAAGTCAGTATTGTGCGCACGATGTTCGCAGTCCGCCGACGGGTCACACAGACCAGCCTTAAAACGAACCGCTGTACAAAAGGTATTGTGAGCCTGGCGCCCGAGTCCCTGACTAATTGGAGGCGCCGCCGAGGTTAAGAAGGACTTAGCAACTCTGACTCCGTGCTGCATGCAGTGAGCATGGACCTAATCCTCTACGCCTCCGGAAGGTAATCGCCAGCATTGTTGTTGGGTGCGACTGCCTGCGTGGTGTCTAAGACCAGCTTACCGTGCACGCTGTAGGAATGCGGTGCGCACGTAAAGAGTGCATTCGCACGACGGCGTCTTGGAAACACGCACTCAAAGAACTTTGTCTTGTAGACAATAAATTTGAAGGACAAGGAGGGTCATCCGTCTCCCAGACGGCCAAACTTTGAGTACAGCGGCACTTCGTGGTGCCGGTGCCCCTGCTTCCGAGACAGGTGCAGCCTAGACGCCGTTGGCATTTGAAACGGTCTAGCGATAACTTGTTCGGGCCTGGCGTGTTTTGCTGAGCCGGTCACTCACTACGGAGAAATGAGAGGGCAACGGAGTTTTGGCGAAGAAGGAAAAGAGCTTTGTTTTCCAATATGTTTATTTTTAAGAGTAAGCCCATCCCTGTGGGTGGTGGCTTAACAAACGGTTGACTCTGATTGGCAACTGAACCTGTGGGACGGGCCAACGGCCCTACCGCCTTTTTTTCTTTGTATATTTGGGCTATAAAAATCGGGACGACATGCTGTCCCTCAGACTTGGCTGAGATCAGGATTGCTGATAGACCAGTGAGCCTCCGTACTATGTACGTTAAAACGAGTCTGGGCTCTAACAGTCATTGAGACAGTAGAAGAGTGAGACTTTGTTTCTCAATTGTTCAAGTTTATAATGTATTTGTTGTACCTGCCATGTATATAGAAAAGTTTACGTATAAATACTTCTTGTACATCTGACCTCATCGTTTCCTGCCTGCGTTTGATCAACATCCGCCGATCATCATCCGAGAAGCTTCAAGTTCCAACGGTGAAGCGAGGACGGAGAACGAACGAAACTTTACTGGCGCAGCCGACAGGATCGGCAAGCCCCACAACGAGCAACGAGCAGCGAGCCAGGCGCAAGGCATCAGAGGGCTACCAGCCAATTCCGCAACGGTTGCAATTCATCTGGACGAGGACGTCAGGCGGCGCCCCCAGCAGCAACGGGTGAGCGGGATTCCTTGCGTTTTGTCTAGGTTGGCATGGCTGTTGTTCAGTGAGGTTAATGGTGTTCACGCGCAGAACAGCAAATGCGAGTGAGGCTAACGTAAACATTGATACTGCATCTGAACAAAGAGAGGGTCAGAGACGGCAGGAGCTGCAACGCGTCGGAGAGACCGAGTCTGAGACGTCGGATACTGAAATGGATAGTGAGACGCAAGGTGCTGCGCAGGCTCCGAGCACGACGGATCCAGAAGCCATGGCGGTGAGACGCCTGGAGCTGGAGCTGGAAAAGGTGCGCCTACAGCTAGAGTGCGAGCGCATTGCTCTACGGAGAGTGGAGCTCGAGCAGGCGAGCAGACCGCCTGCGGTGTCGGAAGGAAGCGATCGGCGCGGTGCCATCACGGATGGAATAGCGCAATGTGCTAAAGTGCTTAAGG
Source organism: Dermacentor albipictus (assembly GCF_038994185.2). Lineage (NCBI taxonomy): Eukaryota > Metazoa > Arthropoda > Arachnida > Ixodida > Ixodidae > Dermacentor > Dermacentor albipictus. The sequence continues at coordinate 127,354,533 of NC_091822.1, read as the reverse complement.
CATACCGGTTGCCGTGTGACGCTGACGTTCCGATATGGTTTGAGGAGGTTGAAAAGTTGTTTTCATCTTTTCAAGTACCAGAACACAGCCGTGTACATTTGATCATGCCGGCGCTGGCCGAGCGGGTTCGTTATCTGTTGCGTGGCCTCAATGACGAGGAATGTACAGATTATGATACTGTAAAGAAGGCGGTATTAGATGAACTTAAGCTCACGCCAGCTAAATACTTGGAGAGGTTCGAAAAGGCTTCTAAACGAAAGGAGGAAACTTGGGCTCAGTTCGCGTCCCGCGCTAGAACCTATTTGGCCTATTACCTTCAGTCTCGCACTGCAAACACCAAAGAAGCTATGACGGAGCTTATGGTCGCGGACCGTATGAAAGCCAGTCTAAGCTCAGAAGCCCTTGAATATGTTCTTTTGCGGGAGGGCGAAGAATGGTTTAAGCCAGTGGAGGTGGCGAAAGTGCTCGAGACTTTCGAGCAAGCTAAAGGGAAAGGACGAGCAACTAAGCTAGCCTCAACAGCCTCATTGCCGCAGCACGCAAAACTAGCTGGCCCGCAGAGGACAAATTTAAGATGCCACGTGTGTCATATACAGGGTCACCTAGCCAGAGACTGCCCAAAAGCTTCAGATAAAGAACCGCAGGGGAAGCCACCGACTGTGCAAAAACAAAGGGTACAGAAGGTTGCTGTTGTAAGTGAAGAACCTCCACCAGAGCAAGAAAGGGTGCTAAGCGCTAGAGTACATGTCGTAGCTCAAAATGCTAGCTCGGGGAGGTCGAAGCTGGACCTAATCCCTATCATGTGCGGGGATATAGCAATGGAAGCTGTGTTGGACACAGGTAGTGAGATAACGGTAGTCCGTAAAAGTATGTTGCCCATCGATTTACAGGAGCCATCACGAACAGTAAGACTTGAGTCGGCATTCGGAAACACCATTCGAGCTAAGCTAGCTACGCTGCCCGTAGGCATGCTTCGCCCGGGAGCTGTGATACAACCGCAGAGGATCGATCTGGTGTGCGCGGTTACCGACGAACTTGCAAACGGGGTTGACTGCCTGCTGTCAAAGGAAGATTGGGAACTACTACAGGCGCAGGAAAAAGAGGAGCTTGGACGAGAAAATATTCCGCGACCAGCCGGTTCCGTTGGGGTCCGATCAGTCGAAATGGTCGATAACACCGAGCCGGACTGCGGTCTAAGTTGCGAAGAAACGACAGATGAAATCCCTAAATTGCAAGGGAATAGTTTGATGCAGGATGTCAATGGGGTGCCCAGTCAGCGGGAGCTAGAACTAACCGAGAGTGTAGCTGAGTTGACAGGCACCGAGTGCCAGAGCAAATATGCTCTAGTTTACGATAGGAGGGCACGGACAAAAGAATTTAATGTCGGGGACCAAGTACTCCTCTTTGACACAGGTTGGGCACTCAAGAAATTTGACTACTGGCTTTTCGGAGCAGTGGTGAATGTTGTCTCTGATCATAACCCACTGTCATATTTGACAACCAGCACCCCGCAGGGGGCCAAGTTAGCAAGATGGGCGCTTTCACTACAGCGCTACAATGTAACGGTGCGTCACCGGAAAGGAACATGTAACGCCAATGCTGATGCATTGTCAAGGCTCTCGAATCGTTCATGGGAGCCAATCGAGTAAAGAGCAGAAACGAAAGGATAGACAGAAACAGCCATGCCAGCTGGGACAGGCGTGAATGTTCCCGTTCACCCGAAGGATGTGTGCGTGGGACAGTTCAGCCTTGGTGGAACTTTCTGTGGCTGTTGTCGTCTATGTGTGTGAGGGTTATAAGACTATGGACATACTATGTATATAACCTGCATATGTTACTTTACTGCTGTTGTGCCGTGCAGTGCGTTGGAGTGTTCCTGTACATACATGAGTGTTTCTTTTGCATGCTCACTGTCATGAATGTGTTGAGCTTTCGCTTTTTTTTTTGTCTCTGAGAGAAAATTGTTTTTTTTCTGTGGTCCTTTCAGTTAATTTCCCTGTTCCTTACGGACTCCGCAGCACCCGTGTTGGGCAGCGTATGTCGATTTTCTTTGACGACGGAACCTTCAGAGCCTAAATCTTATGATACAGCGCCCTTTGGCTCTTGTAGTATAGCTGGGAACATCGTAAGCCCAGTATACTCTTTAGGAGGGACGTGTAAGGTCGCTCTGATTGTTCGGCTTCTTAAGTCTCACGAATCGGCCTCGTGCTTTGTGTATAGAGAGGGGGTTCACTTCCCCCCATGTCAGCGGGGCGACAGTTGCTGTGTTATGCGGGGTCACAGGCAACGCGCGGGGTTTGGTGACGCATCGCGGCAGGTGCCAGGCGGGCGTGTGCCGATTGCTGGAAGTCAGTATTGTGCGCACGATGTTCGCAGTCCGCCGACGGGTCACACAGACCAGCCTTAAAACGAACCGCTGTACAAAAGGTATTGTGAGCCTGGCGCCCGAGTCCCTGACTAATTGGAGGCGCCGCCGAGGTTAAGAAGGACTTAGCAACTCTGACTCCGTGCTGCATGCAGTGAGCATGGACCTAATCCTCTACGCCTCCGGAAGGTAATCGCCAGCATTGTTGTTGGGTGCGACTGCCTGCGTGGTGTCTAAGACCAGCTTACCGTGCACGCTGTAGGAATGCGGTGCGCACGTAAAGAGTGCATTCGCACGACGGCGTCTTGGAAACACGCACTCAAAGAACTTTGTCTTGTAGACAATAAATTTGAAGGACAAGGAGGGTCATCCGTCTCCCAGACGGCCAAACTTTGAGTACAGCGGCACTTCGTGGTGCCGGTGCCCCTGCTTCCGAGACAGGTGCAGCCTAGACGCCGTTGGCATTTGAAACGGTCTAGCGATAACTTGTTCGGGCCTGGCGTGTTTTGCTGAGCCGGTCACTCACTACGGAGAAATGAGAGGGCAACGGAGTTTTGGCGAAGAAGGAAAAGAGCTTTGTTTTCCAATATGTTTATTTTTAAGAGTAAGCCCATCCCTGTGGGTGGTGGCTTAACAAACGGTTGACTCTGATTGGCAACTGAACCTGTGGGACGGGCCAACGGCCCTACCGCCTTTTTTTCTTTGTATATTTGGGCTATAAAAATCGGGACGACATGCTGTCCCTCAGACTTGGCTGAGATCAGGATTGCTGATAGACCAGTGAGCCTCCGTACTATGTACGTTAAAACGAGTCTGGGCTCTAACAGTCATTGAGACAGTAGAAGAGTGAGACTTTGTTTCTCAATTGTTCAAGTTTATAATGTATTTGTTGTACCTGCCATGTATATAGAAAAGTTTACGTATAAATACTTCTTGTACATCTGACCTCATCGTTTCCTGCCTGCGTTTGATCAACATCCGCCGATCATCATCCGAGAAGCTTCAAGTTCCAACGGTGAAGCGAGGACGGAGAACGAACGAAACTTTACTTTCCCTGTAATAAAAACGGTTGTGTCATCGGCATACGAAACAAATGTAGCGTTATCTGTACAGCGTACAATGTCGTTTATATAAATCAAAAATAAAAGTGGGCCCAAAATGCTTCCTTGAGGTACACCATTGATAACTGACTTCCTTGAAGATATTGCGTTACTGGCATATACGAACTGCGATCTGTGGGACAGATAAGATGTCATCAGCGAGTGTGCGGTTCCACGTACACCATACATTTCTAATTTGCTAAGAAGGATGGAATAATTAATTAAATCAAAAGCCTTAAAGAAATCTATGTATATGCCTAGTGCCATATGCTTACGGCTAAATGCATCTAAAATTATTTCTTTTTGGCTAAGGAGGGCTGTTTCCGTAGAGCGGTGCTTTCTAAAACCATGTTGAAAGTCTGCAATCAAATGGTGACGGTTAAAGAATAGAGATTAATCGCACATGCATTATTTTCTCAATGCCCTTAGAAATTACTGGAGTTATTGATATAGGCCGATAATTATTTAATGCTGCTTTATCAAAGCGCTTGAAGACGGGAACAACGCGGGTAATTTGCATTCTCTTAGGAAAGGCACCTGTTGATAATTTTGCGTTATAAACATGGGCTAGAATAGGTCTTATAATATTGCTACGGCACAATATGTGCGATCACGAAAGGCCAGCAGTGTGAAGACGACGACGACGATTAGAAGCTAGCGCGGGCTGTTGCCTCTTGGCCAAGCGCAGCGTATTTTCCTTGCAAATATATTTGTACATAGCTTTTCGTCTGCGTCTTCCTACGTAACATATCTGGTGGAGGTGGACGTTCCCTGTACCTCGTCACGGAGCTTCGCAGTGGACGGTACGTCGAGCCTTCCTTCATGGCTCCCGGGGACGACAACCCGACTCCGCCGGCTCCGACACCTGCTGCCACTTCGACGACCTACATCACTCTCCCCGCTCCCCGTGATCCTGGCGTATTCTCGGGCCAAGATGGGGAAGACGTCGATGACTGGATCCGCCTGTATGAACACGTCAGCCGCAATAACCGGTGGGACCCTACTATTATGCTCGCCAACGTAGTCTTTTACCTCGGTGGCACACCTCGAGTTTGGTATTGCACGCACGAAGATGAGCTCACCAGTTGGGATTCACTTAAGACACAGCTTCGAGACTTGTTCGGCAACCCCTACGGTCAACAACTTGCCGCGCAGAAGGCGCTTTCCGGCCGTGTGCAGACGTCAACAGAGCCCTATGTCACGTACATTCAGGACGTCTTCGCTCTGTGCCGCAAAGTTGACACCCACATGACTGAGTCAGACAAGGTTTCCCACATCCTCAAAGGCATTGCCGATGACGCCTTCAACTTGCTCGTTTGCAACAACGTAGCCACGGTGGATGCTGCTATAAAAGAGTGCCGCCGCCTGGAACTCGCCAAAAGCCGACGTATTGACCAGCAGTTTGCCCGTCTGCCCAACACCCCAGCGACATCTTCCTGTGCCGACGCTCCTCGTCCCAACAACACTGCCGATGTTACCAGGATCGTCCGGCGTGAGATCGAGGCCGCCTATCCGGCTGCCTTCGACTCCAGTCCCACCAACACATCTGCAGTCACGGTCTCACTGATCCAGGCAGTTGTCCGCCAGGAGTTTGAAAACATGGGTCTTCACACCATCTGCTCGGCCCATCGCCCTGAAACCCGCCCGGCGTCTTCGATTTCGCCCCGTCCCACATCTTCTTACCCACCACGTTTCCGCAACCCATCTGAATGGCGCACTGCTGACGACAAGCCTATTTGTTTCCACTGCCATCGAATCGGGCACATTTCTCGGCACTGTCGTAGTCGCTGGAGTTCCCCGATCCGGTCTACTTATACTGCCTACTCTCGCCCCTCAGGTGGCCCTTCTCGTCCCTATGCCGCACGCTCCGATAATGCCGCCACTGATTATCCTGCAACGAACCGCCCCTATTCTCGTTCGCCTTCGCCCCAACGACGACAATCTCGCTCTCTCCAGCCCCGTCGCTCCTATTCGCCGACTCCCTTCGGACGCCGCTCCCAGCCGGAAAACTAGACGATGCAGCGCCTCGAGGTGACGTTGCATTGCTCCCTACGCCGCCAAATCCTCTACTGACTTTGCCCACTCATCTGAACCTTCTTGACGTACAAGTCGACGGTGTTTCTGTGTCTGCTCTCATAGACACTGGGGCGCATTTGTCCGTCATGAGCGCTGACCTTCGTAACCGGCTCAAGAAAATTATCACGCCCGCCACGACGCCTGTTGTCCGTGTCGCCGATAGCGGAACAGCCCCCGTAATTGGTATGTGTACCGCCCGCGTCTCCTTCGCCGATCGCTCAACAATCGTGCTATTCACAGTCATCGTCCACTGTCCCCACGACATCATCCTCGGCTTAGACTTCCTCTCCGCACATTCTGCTCTCATCGATTGTTCCGCCAGTACTCTCCGCCTTGACCTGCCTGTTCTGGATCCTGCTGAACCACACCCCAGTCGCCTCAGTTCCGCCGACTTCGTTCGCTTGCCACCTTCGGCACTGACCTACGTTGACCTAGTGTCATCCCCACCAGTCCCCGACGGTCACTACATCACGGCTCCTATGCAAGACGTCCTCCTTACACACGGGCTCACAGTACCCCATACAGTTTTATCTATTACGGCGAATTGCGTCTGCTTGCCAGTGGTCAACTTTGGCTTGACGACACAAGTGCTGCCACGTGGGATGTCTTTGGCCCAGCTTTGTTCATTCGAGGATCACTCACTAGCATCCATTGCAGTAGACGACACTTCATCCGATACTCCTCTACTATCGCAGTCGACAAATTGTACCATCGCTGACTTACCGAAAATGATTGCCCCCGACTTGCCCTCCGAGCACGCTCGTGAACTCTACCGCGTTCTGTTTTCCTACCACGATATTTTTGACTTTAACGATCGTCCTTTAGCCCAAACTACAGCTGTCAAACATCGCATTAATACCGGCGTTGCCCCTCCTATTCATCGCCGCCCGTATCGAGTGTCACCAGCTGAGCGTCAAGTTATTCACGCAGAAGTTCGCAAAATGCTTGCCAAGAACATTATTGAACCGTCATGTAGTCCTTGGGCGTCACCGGTTGTGCTGGTAAAGAAGAAGGATGGCTCATGGCGCTTTTGCGTGGATTATCGGCACCTTAACAGGGTTACCAAAAAGGACGTGTATCCCCTACCTCGGATTGATGACGCCCTTGAATGCCTCCACGGTGCTCGCTATTTCTCCTCTATTGACCTTCGCTCCGGCTATTGGCAGATTGCCGTGGACGATCTCGACCGCGAGAAGACTGCCTTTGTAACACCCGACGGTCTTTATCAATTCAAGGTGATGCCGTTCGGCCTATGTAATGCTCCTGCCACTTTTGAACGCATGATGGACTCCCTTCTTCACGGTTTCAAATGGTCCACGTGCTTGTGCTACTTGGACGACGTTATCGTATTCTCCCCAACGTTCGCTACGCACCTCGAGCGCCTCTCAGCAGTCCTGGATGTTTTTCGGCGAGCCGGTCTGCAACTCAACGCATCGAAGTGCCAATTCGGCCGTCGCCAGATTACCGTCCTTGGACATCTCGTTGACGCGAACGGAGTGCAACCGGACCCTGGCAAGATCCATGCTGTTACGCACTTCCCTGTTCCGAAATGTGTCAAGGATGTGCGCAGCTTCATCGGCCTTTGTTCGTACTTCCGCCGTTTCGTGAGGAATTTCGCCGCCATAGCACGACCACTAACCGACCTTTTGAAAAAAGACGCTCCTTTCCAGTGGGGCGATAACGAGGCCTCTGCATTCTCTCATCTAATCGACATTCTCACAATGCCTCCAGTTCTGGCCCATTTCGATCCTTCTGCGCCTACCGAAGTCCGTACTGATGCCAGCGGTCACGGAATTGGAGCAGTACTGGCAGAACGCCAGCGTGGCCATGACCGTGGCATCGCTTACGCCAGCAGGCTCCTCTCACCCGCGGAGCGCAACTATTCCATCACTGAGCGTGAGTGTCTGGCCCTAGTTTGGGCGGTTGCGAAATTCCGCCGATACTTATATGGCCGATCCTTTTCCGTTGTCACAGAGCATCACGCGCTTTGTTGGTTATGCTCATTGAAAGACGCTTCAGGAAGACTTGGTCGCTGGGCCTTACGCCCAGTGGCGTAGCGACAGGGGGAGCTGGGGGGCCGTGGGCCCCGGGTGCAAGGGGCCAGCGGGGGGGAGGGGGGGGGGTGTCATATGCGTTTGAAGACACCTGGAACTTGTTGATATCCTCGCGTTCCTCGACTACACCCGGGGGGGGGGGGGAGGTGACAGAAGACCTATGGGCCCCGGGTGCCAGAGGACCTAGCTACGCCACTGCTTACGCCTCCAAGAATATTCGTTCTCCGTCACCTACAAATCTGGCCGACTACACAAGGACGCTGACTGCCTGTCTCGCTACCCGGTAGACGAGCCTGACGACGCCGACAGTAGTACCGCCGACGGCATTTTCTCTGTGTCTGCCTTCGCTAACATCGCCGATGAGCAGTACCGAGACCTATCGCTGCGAGTACTCATCGAGCGTCTGCGCTCTACACCTACCGATGCATCCGTTCGCCGATATGTCCTCCAGGGCGGCATTCTGTACCGAAGGAGCTTCCTCCCTGATGGCCCTGATCTTCTTCTTGTCGTGCCAAGACATCTACGACAGACTGTGCTCTTTGAGATGCATGACGCACCCACTGCAGGACATCTTGGGGTAACCCGCACGTACGACCGCGTCCGCCGCCGCTTCTATTGGCCTGGTCTCGCTCGCTCCGTTCGACGCTATGTTGCTGCCTGTGATCCCTGCCAGCGTCGGAAGACACCTCAGGTGCTACCTGCCGGTCATCTCCAGCCGATCACCGTCCCTGTGGAACCGTTCTTTCGTGTTGGATTAGACCTGCTGGGTCCCTTTCCCACGTCATCCTCTGGGAACAAATGGGTAGCCGTCGCGACTGATTACGCCACCCGATACGCTATCACTCGGGCTCTCCCTACCAGCTGCGCCACTGACGTCGCGGACTTTCTCTTGCGTGACATTATCTTGCTTCATGGCGCCCCGCGACAGCTGCTTACTGACCGTGGTCGAAACTTCCTCTCGAAAGTTATCGCTGACCTTGTGCGTTCCTGCTCCATTCACCACAAACTGACTACTTCATACCATCCTCAAACCAATGGCCTGACAGAGCGGTTAAACCGTACTCTTACCGATATGCTGGCCAAGTACGTTTCCAAGGACCACCACGACTGGGACATTGCCCTTCCTTACGTAACATTTGCGTACAATTCTTCCCGGCACGACACCGCCGGATTTTCTCCCTTTTATCTACTGTACGGTCGCGAACCTACCTTGCCCCTAGACATGGCACTTCCTCCTGCTGCGGTCTCAACAAGCGAGTATGCGCGCGACGCCATCGCCCTCGCCGACCATGCACGCCAGCTTGCCCGTGCTCGACTTACGGCCTCACAGACCACTCAGCAGTGTCAGTACAACGCCCGCCATCGTGACGTACAGTTTTCACCTGGTGCGCTCGTGCTCCTGTGGTCTCCCTCTCGTCACGTCGGACTTTCAGAGAAGCTTCTTTCGCGATACACAGGGCCCTACCGCGTGCTGCGCCAGGTGACGCCTGTGACTTACGAAATTGCTCCTGTGGGCTCAACCTCGTCCTCTCCTGTGGCATCTATTAATGTCGTACACGTCAGTACGCTCAAGGCCTACTACACTGCTTCCGAGTCCGATCTTTAGTCGCTCCGGGACGGCGCTTTTGCAGCCGGGGGTAGTGCTACGGCACAATATGTGCGATCACGAAAGGCCAGCAGTGTGAAGACGACGACGACGATTAGATGCTAGCGCGGGCTGTTGCCTCTTGGCCAAGCGCAGCGTATTCCTTGTAAATATATTTGTACATAGCTTTTCGTCTGCGTCTTCCTACGTAACAATATCGAGCACATACTTTACAGAGCGATTCTGGATACGATCGGCGTCTAGTGACTTGCTGTTTCTTGTAGCTCTGATACACGAAAAAACTTCAGGAGAAGTAGTTGGAGCAAGGAAAAGCGATGCTCCATTCCTGTTTACTGGAAGAAACTCAGCGCAGTAAGTGAGGCTATGTTCTACGTCTTGTTGCGGTGCTAAAGTAAAGACTTCATTAAATGCATTTGGGACTGCATCTCCAGAAATTTGCTGCCCATCATATTCTAATATATCAGGAATAGCTGAGTAAGAGTTAGGCTGTAACAATGCATTCAATTTGCGCCAAAGTACATCACTTCGTTGGTTAGCAGGGTCACTAAATATTCCTAAAAAAAAAATAAGCATCCTTGGCAGCTCTAAGTTTATTTGTTAAACTGTTTCTGTATTTCTTAAACTTCTTAAGAAAGGCTTCATCCCTAGATTTCACAAATTTGGCATATAAAACATGTTTTTGCTTAGAGAGAGAGAGAGAGAGAAGGGAAGACGGAAAGGCAGGGAGGTTAACCAGACTGAGTCCAGTTTGCTACCCTACACGTGGGGAGGGGAATGGGGAGTGAAAGAGGAAGAGAGAGAACTTAAGTGTAGGATGTCTATAGCCGGGTACTCAAGTCTGTTGCCCTCAGGTAGCGAAAAAGCGCTCGAACGGCTTTCTGGGCCAAGGAACTGTGAGGCCAGGCTCCCAAGATCTTCGCTTCCGTAAATGGCCTGTCATCCAGTCTATTTAAGGCACACTGGAGAGTCTCACGTTGATTATCGAAGCGAGAACAGTGGCACAGAAGGTGACTGATGGTCTCTTCACACTTGCACTTAGCGCACATTGGTGAATCCGCCATTCCAATACGGTAGCTGTAGGAGTTGGTGAATGCTACTCCTACCCGCAGCCGACACAGCAGTGTTGCGTCACGTCGTGGAAGGTTCGCTGGTAATGTAAGTTTCAGTGAAGGGTCGAGGCCGTGTGAACGACACTTAGAGTTCTGTGGTGTATGCCAGCAACCTAACGTGATTGCACGAGCGAGACTGCGAAGCTCTCTTGCAGCGTAGACTCTGGATAAAGGTATAAGGAGTGTCGGTGAGCCAGCCTGGGCACGTCGGGCAGCGTCATCGGCGAGGTGATTACCAGCGATGCCACAGTGTCCCGGCAGCCACTGAAATATGATATCATGTCCTCTTTCAGATGCGCAATGGCAGGTTTCGTTGATTTGTGACACCAGCTGTTCATAATTGCCACGTCGTAAACTTCGCAAGCTCTGGAGGGCTGCTTTCGAGTGACAAAATATTGCCCATCTGTTGGGCGGTTCTTTTTCAATATATTCGACAGCAGCGCGAAGAGCGGCCAGTTCAGAACCTGTAGATGTCGTTACGTGTGAAGTCTTGAACTTGATGACGACCGATTGAGATGGTAGAACAACGGCGCCCGTAGAATTTTCCGAGACGGAATCATCCGTGTAAACATGAATTCGGTTAGCGTATGAACAATGAAGAAGTTCCAATGTGATCTGCTTGAGAGCCGCGGTGGTCAGGCCAGCTTTCTTCACTATTCCTGGAACAGCAAGGTACACAGGAGGCTTCTTCAAGCACCACATAGGGGATGGCGTTCTTGTTGCGGGTGAGTGCCTCAAAGACAAAGAGTGCCGGTTAGCCGCAATTGATCTGGAGAACGCTGCCTTGGGTCTTTTGTCAGGCAAGTGAGCGAGATGGTGGTCAGGGACTCTGGATATATGGCGGACATGCGCCCGGAGTGCGTCGATATCTATATAGGTCCTTATTGGGTTGTCTCTCGCGGTGGCAATTGTTGCCACGGTTGAAGCATTTCGAGGTAGCCCCAGACATGTTCGAAGGGCTTGGCCTTGAATACTCTGTAGGACATGGATGTTAGTTTTGTTAGCATTGGACAGCACCGGTGTGCTGTATCGCAAGTATCCCAGGAAGAGCGTCCTGTATAGTTGAAGCATAGATGCCACAGATGTGCCCCACGTTTTTCCGGCAAGAAACCTTAGTATATGGGAGATAGAAGTAAGCCTCTTCTTCAAGTATGAGATGTGGGGGCTCCATGAAAGGTCTCTGTCTATAATAACGCCTAGGAATCGGTGAGTTTTTGCGTAGGAAATTGGTTGGTGGTCAATAGAAATGGGGTACCAGGTCATGGGCTTGTGGGTAAAGGCGACTAAGGCGCACTTCTCGGTCGAAATGCTGAGGCCTTGCGCACTCAGGTACGATGATGTTAGGGTCACTGCTTTTTGGAGCCGTGCACGCACCTGGAGACGTGTAACTGCCGAGGCCCATATGCATATGTCGTCAGCATATATTGAAAGGTTTACTGTATGTGGTAGAACGTCGGCAAGGCCAAGGATTGCAAGGTTGAACAAAGTGGGGCTAAGAACCCCACCCTGAGGGACGCCACGGTAAGTGTAATGGTCAGCAGTTCGGCCATCTGCACTGTGCACAAAGAAGGATCTTTTGAATAGATAGCTCCGAATCCACCGAAACATGCGTCCACCAATTCCGTTATTTTCCAGGGCATCAAGGATGGCTTCGTGCGTTACATTATCATAGGCGCTTTTCACGTCGAGGAATAGTGCAACCGATATGCGCTTGTGGTGTTCTTCTTGTTGTACAGACGTGACTAGGTCGATGACGTTGTCAATAGAGGAACGGCCTTTAGGTGGCGTCGTAATTTTTTTGCATGGAAAGTGCGTGTCATATAGTGGTTTAAAAATATTAATAAAAGCGGAATATGCAGAGTAGCTGTCTTGTGCACAATAAACGCTGTCCCAAGTTTGCTGAGCAATGGCATGGCGAAAAACCTCCAGATTTGATGGCGTAATTGATTGAATGTAAACTGGTTCCTTAGTTTTCTGAGTCACAAGATTGATTTTACTCACTAGTAGAATGATGCCTAGATGGTCACTGATATCAGTGTACAGAACGTCGGCCTCTAATGAATGAATATTTATATTTGATATGAACACATCTAATAAGGAGGTGCTGTCAACAGTTATGCGTGTTGCTGTAGAAATTGTATTTGAAAAACCGCAAGTTGTAATTAGAGTCTGGAAATAACTTTGCAGCGGAGAAGATGACAGCATGTCTATATTGACGTCACCTCCTAAAACAAGATTCATTTTTTCTTCTGTTGCATAACTGAATAGCTTTTCAACGAAAGCAAAAAAGCGGGTGGCATCGCCTGATGGTGGCCTGTACACAACAGAGAATAAGTTTGTATGGTTTTGTAGTGTTAGTACCTTATAATCAGAAGTTATACCAGCGAAATCGTCGACTGGCTTCACCAAAAATATTATCTTTGAGCAAAAGCGCTACACTACCCCCTCGCTTATCCTGTCGACTACAGAAGAACGACTGATAACCAGATAGCTGGAACAATTGGGATGTGGGCGTTAACCACGTTTAGGTTAACATTATGACTGCAATCGGTATTCCGAAGCTATGTATTAACATGGTAAGTTCATCTGTCTTATTTGGAGCGATCGAACATTTTGATGAAAAAATGTCATGGCTGGTTGTTTATCTGATATTAAATCCTTTACCTCGGACGTTAGGTATCGGATGATACCTATCGACACGATGACCACCGATCAACAGAATAAATATGTTCGCACCTTTCTTCAATATTCTGTCACCTCTGTGTCGTGTGCTAATCCGCTTCTCTGGTCATCCACTTTCACAGAGTGGAATGGCTCACGATATTTTTTCGATGCTCTACTCGTGCCGCCTCCCCTGCATTAATCTTTCACGGCAAATTGGCTACAAGACGGACACTCTACGCCTAGCAAGGGAAGGTGGACACAGCAAACGCTACGCATCCCGCATGCACGGCTTACCTGCCCGGCGTCTTGCCCCTCCTTGGTGAACGGTTATACGTGGAAGGCGGCGAGGCACCGTTCATTCGCCGCCGCTTGTTTGCGTTTGACCCCTAACTATGGCGCCGGTTAGCTAGAACTTCAGTATTTCTTCGTCGGGCCGTCTTCTCCTCGCCGCGGTGGTAGTGCGCGACCGAAGGTACTGTAGCGGCTGCACCTCGGTCATGGCAGTGCCATCGTCGAAGCAACAGAGACAGCCAGGCTCGCGCTGTGGGGCCTTGGACAGAGCGAAGCCTAGAGAGGGGACGGGAGGCCCAAACGAAAACTAGATTTATTCTGCTTGCGTCAGCAGGTGCCCGGAGCGCCGGCGAACCCGAGCACGAGCCTGCGCGTCTCTGCTGCTGCGACGAGGGTGCTGCCTTGAACGCTCGAGGTGCAGCCGTTGAAGTACTTCTTCCACCAGCGGCGCTTTAGCAGACAACGTTGCTGCCGATAGGATCCGTACAGCCGCCGTGGGCTACGCGAAGCTCTGCTGGCAGATTACGGCCAAATCAGTTAACCAGCGCTGCGATGGACCCAGCCGCAGCTTCACATCTGCGGCCACCTTCGTTCGACGTGAACTCTATGACGCAGTTGACGTATCTCACCCATCGTATAAGGAGCAGCGTTACTCAAGGCCATGGAACCTGAGGCGTGCAGCTGCCTTCCGCGTCAGTTCATTAAGGAAGATCGTTCTGGGACCTGCATATGTTAATTATTCAATGCAGGACCGGAGTGGGCGACGCAGCAGATCCAGTAGGTATATAGCGTCCCAAAATCGGTAAGGTAACCACCGACATTGTGACTGAGTGTTTAAGACACTCGGCTCGTGTCGGCACACCCGTGGATCCAGGTTCACGGGTGGAAATTGTGGGATTACGGCCCAGGTTGGCCTGTGGCATCAGGTCAGGGCCAGAACCCGGCCCAGCTGTGTCTGACTCCTCACCTCAGAGCCGGCAGTTGGGTGCGGTGGGGCTTATAATAGCCGCGGTGGGTAAGCTCTGCGGAGCTGTGAGGGGTCGACCCCCGCGGCTAAAGGCGATGGGAAGGTGCGGGTTCCCCACAATTTTGCTATTTTCTTTTAACATGAATTTTTGAAAGAAACGGAAAATGAAAGAGAAGCACAGATTTTCGAAAATAAAGCATCATCAAATCACGACAAAGGTATTTCGCCTGATTCGCTTCGTACATGCCGTACATAAAAAAAGAAAAATGGAAAGAAAACATAGACATTGCTTAATTTTCTGCTGTGTGTATGTGTCCGAATATATAGGGAAAGAAAAGAAAACCACTCGGGATGTTGAAAAAAAAAACAAGCATCAACAACAACGACTAAAACAGTGCAAAACAACACATTTTAATACGTTTTGGAGCTCTTTCTGCTAACAAAGCTATACATTCTTGCGCATCCGGTAAAGCGAAGATACGAGTAAGTTTTCTTTCGACTTCGTTAGGCCCCGTAATTTGAGTGCGCATTCTTCACTTCATAAGAGCTCAAGTTGACGAATCGATCGACTCATGACGTCTGTGGGCACGCCCTGTCGTAGCGGTTTTGAAAAGAAGGCACATAAACCGTGAAGAACTCCTTCAAACTGTCCTGGCAAAGAACTTGAAATCACGAGCGCTCTGAGTTCTGTGACTCCTCGCCCAAGGAAGAGCGACTGAGAAGCTTGGCCTCGTCATAGAAATTATTGAAGCGCATTAACGGAAGACAGCGCGACAGCATTCAAACGATATCGGTCTAGTGAAGTCTCTTAGCCTCGATCAACCCGCATTACTTCAGGAAAGCCGACGTCCTTGAAGAAAACTGGCAATGTGTACTACATCATTCTCTAGTACAAGAACAATGATGGAGCTGTGTTGCACGTTCACTGCTCCGCACCTCGTAAAACACAAGGCGCTTCAGTGGAGTGAAAGGTGTACTGGTGTACGCCTTTCACCATAGGTGTACACCTTAGGTGTGCCCTAAGGTGCGCAGGAATATCTGTAGTTCCCTGACACGGGCCCACGCCTTGGCGCCACAGACGTATGCGTCTTTGCCCTAATGAACAGCGCATCAGGATATTGTGCTGGGTAATCCTGGTTTAATCAAGAAACTAGGCGAGGAAAAGAACCTACCGGCCTGCCACTAATTGCCTGGTAGGAGGAAGACAGTACCTCTCTTTAAAAATCTGGTATATCATAATATTCAGCTCGTGAGACTTCCGTGTATTGTCGCTATGCACCTCGACGTGGGTGTGTGCAGGTGAACAACTACAATAGTTTTGTGCGAAATTACAAAATCAGAACCCAATTTCCAGCTAAGCTGTTTATTTAGAGCAGTTGCAATAAGAGTTTTGGTACCTTCTAATTAGAGTTCCGTGTTTTCCGTAAGTATATGCCGACAAACCCCCGGTTTTCTCTGAATCGGTGAAAACCAAAACCCAGACTTTCAGCTGTGCAAGTATAGCGGACACTGCCATGAAGAAAGGAACTAAAGACAGCAGAAAAATACTTCCGTGGATTGTTTTCGTCTGTCGTGAGCTCTGCAGGCCTACCATATTTAAAACAGGAACCCTTAGAGCATTCACTGTCCAAATTTAAACCTGCTGAAGTTTGCCTTGTTAGCTTCTTTTGAGCGCACAGAAAATAATGGCCGCTGTTCTCAAAATGTTCCCTTCATTTTCTTGCCATCGCCGTGTCAAGCGCTAAGTAGAACTTGCATTTTCAGGCTTGCTTCTCCTGAGCTGCAAGGAGCGTGCTCGGATGGCTGACAAATAGCTCGCAATGTGCATGTCGATTTTTTAACGCGATAGCGTTAAGGGTCCCGTGTCGCAACAAATCCGGTGTCGGCGTCCCGCGTCGGACGTCGCACCCGCAAAAAGATTTTTGAGCCACCCCTACTCAGGCCCTGCATGTGGCGCACACAAGTTACTGAACTTGCAAAAATCGTAAAGTACGATTTACTCACAACCTATAGACACGATAGCGTCGGGGTGCAATTTGAATAGACGAGAAAACATAATTCAGTTACGCAAAACCTGAAACAAACCCCCTTTCCATCGTATCTACCATTCATAGACCAGCCACGGCGCCCGTCATTCGTGCGCGTGGCGCGCAAATATCTTGGAGGCCACAGAGCGGCGCGCGCGTTTACTTGCAACATTTCCAGATGGCGCTCGCCTCCCACGCATCGTGGCCCATGCAAGAGGCCGCGTTTCTACCACAAAGACCGCCTTCATGCATAGCGTGCGCCGCGAGCGCTTACCGCTGAACATTGCGGTTACATACGCTTGCAGTTTCCGGGAAGCGTGACACGCAGTCAGGTATCTTTGAATGCTATCATGTTCCACTCTTAAAGGCGAAGCTTAAGCGCCCTCCAAATGTTCTTCAATAAGCTTATGTATTAATTTCATGCTTGGAAACGCTTCGTTTCATTTGGTTCTTATTTTCAGTGGTTAGTGCAATAATTAATCTTGTTTAATGTTTCGTATGTGTTCCATGAAGTTTTGTACTGTCGTGTGCGTTATATCTTCTCTAATAATTATACCCGATATTAGTAATATTAGCTAGTAGCGCTATTTACGCCGGGACAGCTAGTAGCTATTAGCTAGTAGCGCTATTTACGCCGGGACAGTGTTAAGCAGATTCATAATTCTGCGGAGCACTTGCACACGTAATTTACTGCAAAGGCCGCAATTGACCCACGCTGTTCGAACTTTGCGTCCACCTTACGCATTACACACGCCATAAATTCTCAAACATAACCAAGGTGGCTTGGTGCTTCAGCGAGAACAGCGAGGAAACGAAGTAAGATTTTCGTTTCACGCATGGAAATGCGGAAAACACTGTATATAAGATTGAACAATTACGTCCAATGCGACTGTTCAAGCCAGAAACACGAAGTTTTCGCCGCGCAGGACACTTAAGTTTCCCCCTATTTTCACTCACTTGAAATTCGTGTCTTGTACGACAGCTTTATGACACTGCGAAACATCGGACAGCAGCGGTATGGCGCTTTGTAACGCTGAAATAATTGTCTCTCCACAAAGAGTATAAATAAGCTACACTGAGTAAGCATTTGTCGTTCGTAAGAGACAACACGCTTCCTGCTTCAAATATAAACACCGTGCCTCGTGAAGTGAAGCGGATGGTGCATACATTCTTTGGTATCACGCATACAACATACACAACAGCATGCGTTTCAATAAAGAACAAGCTCAAAACAAACGTCCGAACCACATAAACTGATCATAAGAAGTTCCTGCACCTGCATGCAATGCGAAGCACGTTGCGCTCCCCGCACACGTTTTCCAGTAAGGATTACTGTTGCGCAGCGGAAGCTGCCACGGTGACGGCAACTTGGCTGTAGCATACAAAGCAAGGAGTGACGCAACTACAGTTTAGTACGTAAAAGAGGAATCCGCATAGTAAGTGGTTCGTGTTGTGACAGCGCTATGGGATGGCCACGTATATTGAGGGCTCCTGAAGGGCAGTGTGCATACGAGGCGCGGCGAGTTTCCCTTCTCTCTGGTCCCCTCTTTTAGGTGCACGAAGTAGCGGCGCAAGCCAAGTCGCTGGTCTTTGAAACTTCTCAGTCTAATAGGTAGCTGAACTGCATGTGAATGTCGCCACGTGAATAATTTCTACCTACGTCGCAAGTGGTAATCTTTCTAGTTGCAGTTTAGGCTTCGCTGCCCAACCACCTTCACATTGTGAATGGGGACCATTTTTGCGATCCAGAATATGACGATCGTCTATTACGAACTAGGTCGGGTGAATAAAGTGAGTCGGGTGTAATTTGAAAGTCTTTACGGAAGTCAGAGTCGTGAGACAGGAGTCGCTCTTTTGGTAGAGCCTCGCACACGTAATGTGGAAGATGTGGACTTGTCGGCCAACGGACTGCAGCAACCGCCTTGCCAGCCTGCTTGCTTGCTTGCTTGCTTGCTTGCTTGCTTGCTTGCTTGCTTGCTTGCTTGCTTCCTTTGTCATGGCGTGTACTGACTACGGGGGAATGGTCAAGAAGCTGGCGGTTAAACGTAAACGTTTAGATGGAAAACGCGGTTTTTGAAAAGATCAATTTGAAAGTAACAAACATTGAACAATCTAATTGGAATCTATTAAATCAATAAATATGGTACGAGTAATTTGAAGTAAATTGAAGTTTGATAGAATAAAAAATAATAAATGAGTGAATTGACTTGGTATTCTCCTTAAGAGACGAAAGGGGGTTAACCGAGGGGCCCGATTTTTATTAGTGATATTATAAGAAGCCAACAAACAGTGACACCAAGGACAACATAAGGGAAATTACTTGTACTTAATAAATGAAATAAAGAAACGATAAATTAATGGAAATTAAAGTGGATGAAAAACTAGAGGAATCCCACGACCTTCGCATTACGTGAAGGTTGTGGGATTCTCCTAGTATCACCAAGGAACTCGCATAGCATAGAGTTTCTCACTATATTACCGCTATATTACCAATATAGTAAGAAATTCTGTCGCATAGGGCCCTGCATACGTTCCTGTGGCTAGAACCCAATGTAGATGCCCCAAAGGAGAGAATGTTTTCTGTGTTTATAGCAACGCCTAATTTTCGGAATAGAATTTCAAAGTACTTATTTCTCTGGCTTACGAATCGGCGGCAGGTTAATATTACAAAAATGACCAGTGGTTTCAGGTTCTTTGGAGAAATGACATAGAAGGACAGTGGTAGACCATACCTGTGTAGGTAAAAATTTAGAGGTAGAATTCGGCACCATCTGAGGCACTGGCACATACTCTATAGGTGGTTATCTGCTACAGTATTTCGAACCCGATTGCTCAAAGAGAAAGTGAGAAATAATGAGCGAAAATTTCGTAAGTCAGCAGAGCGACAAATGTTTTCCTTCCTCTTTTCAGGTACTCGTCGCTCTTTGGAGAGGAGCTGCAACAATACTCCCGAGGTAACGTGAGACGACGTCGTTGCCACGTGGGGCGCCATGTTGGTTGAGGGAACAACAATACCTGCGACTTTTACAGCCAAGCTGTATATGGCTAGTAGGGCATTTCCGTCGTCTAGTTGGCACGCGCTCGGGCCACTGCTCACGCGTTTGTCGTCTCCTTCCACAGCAGGCTCCATTGCCGCTCAATGCTTAAGGGGAATGAGCCATTCATTGGCAAGAGGAAGCTATCGGCGTTATCATCATCCTCATCATCATCATAAACTATCATCCTTATCATGGCTCGAGCATCTTCGACTTGTTCCATCATCATCATCAGCCTATTTTAGGTCCACTGCAGGTCGAACGCCCCTCCCTGCGATCTCCAATTACCCTTCTCCTGCGCCAACCGATTCCAGTTAGCACCTGGGAATTTCTTAATTTCATCACCTGACTGAGCCTTCTGTCGTCCTCGAGTGCTCTTCCTTTCTCTTGGCACCCATTCTTTAACCCTGATTGTCCACCGGTTATCTGGCCTACGCATTACATGACCTGTCCAGCTCCATTTCTTTCTCCTAATGTCAATTAGAATATCGGCTATCCCTGTTTGCTCTCTGATCCACACCGCTCTCTTCCTGTGTCCTAACGTTATGCCTTACATTCTTCGTTCCATCGCTCTTTGCGCGGCCCTTAACTTGTTTTCGACCTTCTTTGTGAGTCTCCAAGTTTCTGCTCCATATGTCATCACCGGTAGAATACATTGATTGCACACTCTTCTTTTTAATGATAATGGTAAGCTTCCAGTCAGGATCTGCCGAATGCTCTCCAACCCATTTTTATTTATGTTCCATAGCTGGCTCGTTAGTGCCCCTCGGCGCAACCACTCGAAAGCGCTTGTGCCTATGCTCGCGCATTGGTCGTCGTCGTATCCTTTCGCTGCTGGCTCCGTCGCCGCTCATTGCTTAGAGGGTATGAGCCATTAATTGGCAGGAGGAAGCTATGGTCATCATCATCGTCATCATAGACTATCATCATTAGCAATGGCTCGAGCATAGTCGTCTTCTTCCACAGCTGGCTCGTTCGCACCCCTCGGCTAAACCACTCGAACGCGCTCGTGCCTATGATCGCGCACTGGTCGGCGTCGTCTCCTTCCACTGCTGGCTCCGTCGCCGCTCAAACATCCTCAAACAGATAAAGCAGCGAGACATTAGAGCAAGCTCAAACAGACATTAACATCCTCAAACAGATAAAGCAGCGAGACATTAGAGCAAGCTCAAACAGACATTAGAGCCATCCTCAAACAGATAAAGCAGCGAGACATTAGAGCAAGCTTCGTCGACGCCGCGGAGTACAGCGATGGGAAGACCTTTGCCATCGTTGTGGTCGACTCCAGCGGCAAGATTTCTAATTGCGCCTCCATTCGCACTTCAGACCCCGGAGTCGCCGAGCAAGCCGCCATCGCCCTCGCCCTGCTAGACGGTCGTGGGTCCGAGATATATAGCGATTCTAAAACGGCAGTTAGGGCTTTTCAGAAGGGTTGCATCGCCAAGCAAGCTGCTTGTCTTCTTAGCAACTCGAATCGATATGCTCTCACGCATCATTCAATCCACTGGTTTCCAGCTCACGTAGGGTCGGTCGAGGGTGCTCCCCAGAACCTGAATGAGTCTGCTCACGAGGCTGCGCGTGACCTCACCGACCGCGCTTCCTCTGCAAGAAGCACCGACTCCCCTCCTCCCTACGGCCACAGGGACGCTCCCGCTACTCATAACGAGATTATTAAATTCTTCTACATGTCCAGAAGGGTCTTTCCACCCCCTCACCCCAGGTTGAATAGGGCGCAAGCCGTTTCTCTTAGGCTTCTGCAGACTAGTACGTATCCGTGTCTGTCCGTTCTCCACGAGGCTTACCCGGACGTGTATCGCGACGACGCCTGCCCCTCCTGCGGGCAGACCTCTACTCTAGCGCACATGCTGTGGGAGTGCGGGTCGACATACCCTAAGTTCATCAAGGAGGAGTGGGACTCGCTTCTGCGTAGCCCCGCTCTGGAAAAGCAAATCCTGGCTGTCCGGCGTGCCCGCGACCGGGCCGGTGGGCTAGACCTGCCGGTCCCGACGTGGGACTAGCCGGGTGCGCGACGAGTTCGCGTCCTCGCCGGACCTACAATAAATGTTTCTTCACTCCGTCGCCGCTCATTGCTTAAAGGGTATGAGCCATTCATTGGCAAGAGGAAGCTATGGTCATCATCATCATCATAGACTATCATCATTAGCAATGGCTCGAGCATAGCCGTCTTCTTCCACAGCTGGCTCGTTGGCAGCCCTAGTCGCAACCTCTCGAACGCGCTTGTGCCTATACAACACATTGGTCGTCGTCGTCGTCATCGTCTACAGCTAGCGCCGTTGCCGCTCATTATTCCAGCGTATAATTTTATTCTGAGGGCTTCGGGCACGCTCAACACTGTGGACAGTGGCATGCGGAAGAGGCTGTTATCGGCCTAGCCATCGTACACGCTTCAGCCATAACAGAACCGGATGGACACATCACACTGGTCACTGGTTCACAGACCGCCTGCAGGACTTTGGCACAAGGGAGGGTGACACCCTACATACACCGCATCCTTACATAATTACACCCCACAAATTTACACAGGGTGCGTATCTTCTGGACATGCCTCTTTCCATGGTAATGAACGTGCTAACGCGGTATATAGCGTGAGAGCTTGCTAACCGGGCGCTATTAGAATAGAAGAGCTGTCCAACGCAGACGACGCACCGATAGAACCACTGAACTACACTGAAACTCTACAACATTACAGCAGGAGACACTTACCCCCACCACATAATTCCCTTAACCCAGGAGATGCCGCCGCGTGGCGACAGCTTCAAACTCATTCATTTCCCTGCCTCTTTTATCTTCACCTCTTCCATCCCACACAATACACCTCATACGGTCCCTGCAGTGGAGCAAAGCCCACAGTATATCATTGTACCTGGGAGTGCCCACACCCTAAGGGTTAATCCCCTATTCGTTCATCTTCTTCCTGGGAGACTGCGCTGAACAGCTTAGACTCGCAAGAGCAGCGACGGCTGATCCGGCGGGCATGCGGAGCGGCGCGAGCCAATGGGGCCCCGAATTAAGGGCTTCACCCTACGAGGATGTCACCCCATCTCATTACAAATAGCCGTATTCTTTCTCCCTCTCTCTCTTCTGTCGTCGCAATGAGGAGGCGGCATTAATTTTTTTTTTTTTGCTTACGGTGGTGTGAACCATTCCTTAATGATCTATGAGCCATTCATTGTTTTACGTGACGGACGCATTTAATAACAGAGGTGATACGATAATGTGTGTACAAGATGATACCTATCGACACGATGACCACCCATCAGCAGAATAAATATGTTCGCAACTTTCTTCAAAATATTGCCGCGACGCCATCAGCGCCCAACCACGTTGACGAAAAAGACGACGACCCCGTCTGTGCAAGCGAGGCGCTAGAGAAGAAGAAGCCTGGACTGAGCGCTTGCCCTAACTCTCTCGAATAAATACCGCTCTCCTTTCTTGTCTCCAGTGAGCCGTGACACTGGTGGAGGTGCTGGGTATCGCATCATCACCTAATGATAGGGACGACTCCTGCGAGTAGCCCTGCATCCAGCCCTTCAAGACATCATCCACGCGTCGAGACACCTGTGCACCGCGCAAGCCGCCGCCTGCAAGGTCTGTGCCCGGAATTCGGCATCTTCCAAGGAACGTTGTCAGCGACTTCACCGACTCAGGAAATGGCGCTTGCAAGTCCTACACAGGTGACTGTTCAAAACAATCTAGTCCCCACTAGCTTCCACGGTGACACGTATGAAGACGCCGAAGACTGGCTGGACCAGTACGAACGCGTAGCTAAGGTCAATCAGTGGCGTCCGGACCAGAAGCTTTCCAATGTGTACTTCGCTCTTGAAGGTAGCGCAAGGACGTGGTTCCAAAACCGCGAGGCACATTTGACAACGTGGGACGAATTTTGCCGTCGGCTACTTGACACCTTCGGAAGCACTGATCGCCGAGATAATGCACAACGCCTTCTCGAGTTGCGCATTCAGAAGCCAAACGAAAGTGTTTCGATGTTTGCCGAGGACATGTCTCGTTTGTTTCGCCGCGCGGATCCCAACATGCCTGATTCTAAGAAGCTGAGCCATCTCATGCGCGGCGTCAAAGAACAGCTATTCGCTGGTCTCGTGCGTAACCCGCCTACAACTGTAGAAGAGTTCATTAAGGAAGCCACAGCAATCGAGCGGGCGCTGCAGCAGCGTTGCCGGCAATACGAACGCCTGACTAACGATGCGCCTGCAGGAGCCGCAGTATTGACAGCGACAGACGAGACCTTGCTCCGTGAACTAATAAGAGACATTGTGCGCGAGGAGATCGCGAAGCAAACTGCGACACCGAAGGAGTTCACTGTTGCTTCGGTCGCTGAAGTTATCCGCCAAGAAATCCGGCAAGCATTTGCATCACCTGAGCCACTCCCTCAACCGTGTCCCGAGCCACGCTTAGAGCCGCGCGCATACAGCTACGCGGACGCTGTTCGACGCCCTCTTTCTACCGAGCCAGTACAGCAGTACCACCAGCGGCCACCTATTGCTGCCTGGACACAGAGGGAGCATTTCAGGCGACCCCAGCTTCGAAGGACCGATGTATGGCGCACTGCTGATCGCCGACCATTGTGTTTTCAATGTGGCGAACCAGGGCACATTTATCGTTTTTGCCCTCATCGCCAGGGTGGCATCCAGGAAATGCCACCTGCCACTCCACGACAGTTTCCTGAGAGACATCGACGCTTCGACGACAGTGTCACTCGGGAACAAGGCAGCTCAGCTAATCTCCGGCCGCGCTCGCCGTCTCCGTTGCGTTATTCTTCGCCGAACCGTCGCAGTTTCGCCGACGTGGTAAGAGGCCGCTCTCCAAGCCCACGGCGGGGAAACTGAAATCGGCGACCTCCGGGGGGAAGGTTGCAAGTCGTCGAACCGCCGAAAGTCCCCCAACATTACAGAGAAACGAGCAGAGCAGCCCGGAGAATCGGAACGCCGACGAATTTGTGAGTTCCGACCTACTTTTAACGATTGATGGGCACGATGTGACAGCTTTAGTTGATACTGGCGCAGACTTTTCGATAATGAGTGAGCAGTTGGCAGACCGGCTTAAGAAAGTCAAAATGCAATGGACGGGCCCTTATATTCGAAATGCCGGGGGCCAGATAATGACACCTACAGGAAAATGTACTGCACGACTCCAGATAGGAAATACAGCTTTTGTCGCCACTTTTATGATCTTAAAAGAGTGCTGCAGATCACTCATCCTTGGAATGGACTTCTTGAGGGAGTACGGTGCCGTCGTTAACATACGGGATGGCGAGATAACCTTGTCAACTAGTACAGAGACGAGCCACGACGAAGAGCGCCAACGTACATCGTTACGTGTCGCCGACGACGACGTCTGCATACCACCACTATCATGCAGTCTTGTCTCCGTCAGTTGCGGAGAACAGTTTGCCAAGGACGGCGTAGCCGAACAACTAACTGCACTTCTGTTCCATCAAGGTGTTGCCATCGCTCGCGGTATTGTCAGCCTAATCGGTGGTCGCACAGAGATACTTCTGACAAATTTTACCAATGAACGCCGGCACATCAGTAAAGGCACCGCTGTGGCATACTTTGATGAAATTGACCACGTTCAACACTGCTTTGCTGTGAAAGAAGAATCGACCACCGATACGATGCCACATGCACCCGTCATCGACGTTGACCCAGGTTTAGCGCCGCAAGAGAAACAAAGTCTCAGGGAACTGCTTGACGATTTTAAGGACTGCTTCTCTACAACGTCCCGAGTGCGTCAAACACCACTGACGAAACACCGCATCATTACGGAGGAAACAGCAATACCCATCCGACAGCATCCGTATCGCGTGGCTGAGAAAGAGCGTGAAGCAATACAGCAGCAAGTCAAGAAAATGCTAGAAGAAGATGTCATCCAGCCGTCAAAAAGCCCTTGGGCATCGCCCGTGGTACTCGTTAAGAAGAAGGATGGTAGCCTGCGGTTTTGTATCGATTATCGCAAGCTCAATCGGATTACAAAAAAAGATGTGTATCCCTTACCACGCATCGACGATTCCCTCGACAGGCTACGGCATGCACGGTACTTCTCATCGATGGACTTAAAAAGTGGATACTGGCAAATAGAGGTCGATGAGCGGGATCGCGAAAAGACTGCATTTGTAACGCCTGATGGGCTCTATGAATTCAAAGTTCTCCCTTTTGGTTTGTGTTCCGCCCCAGCCACGTTCCAAAGACTAATGGATACTGTACTCTCAGACCTTAAGTGGAAGACTTGCTTAGTCTACCTAGATGATGTCATTGTTTATTCTGCCACATTTGATGAACATCTCAGACGGCTACGGTCGGTTCTTCAAGCCATACGGTCCGCTGGGCTTACCTTAAAACCTGAAAAGTGCCACTTTGGATATGAAGAACTACAGTTTTTGGGCCACGTAGTAAGTCACACAGGTGTCAGACCTGATCCTGAGAAAATCGCAGCCGTCGCAAAGTTTTCAAGGCCTACAGACAAAAAGGCAGTCAGACGCTTCCTGGGCCTATGCGCATATTACCGGCGATTTATTGCGGGTTTTGCACGCATCGCCTCACCGCTTACCTGCTTAACCAGAGATGATGTCACGTTTGTGTGGGGCGAGGAGCAGGAGGCGGCATTTAACGAGTTGCGGCACCGTCTACAAACTCCGCCTGTTCATGCCCACTTTGACGTGGATGCGCCGACAATGATCCACACCGATGCCAGCAACGTAGGTGTAGGCGCCGTCCTTGTTCAACGGCAAGACGGCGCTGAGCGAGTCATCGCTTACGCGAGTAGAACATTGTCACGTGCCGAGTCGAACTACTCCACCACAGAGAAGGAATGCTTGGCTGTAGTATGGGCAGTTACCAAGTTCCGTCCGTACATATACGGCCGCCCATTTCAAGTTATAAGTGACCACCATTCTCTCTGTTGGTTGACCAACATGAAAGATCCATCTGCACGTTTGGCACGCTGGAGCCTACGGCTTCAAGAGTACGACATGACGGTGGTCTATAAATCGGGAAGGCAGCACTTAGACGCTGATTGCCTTTCCAGATCGCCGATCGAGTCGTCAGGCGGAGATGATGACGAATCCACTGGCTTTTTGGGAGTTGTTGATGCGGCCACCATCTCTCAACAACAGCAAGAGGACCAGGAGCTCGCGTCACTAATTGATTTCTTAGAAGGCCGCACCACAAACAAGCCCAGATTGTTCTCGAGGCACCTGTCATCATTCTGCCTACGCAACAGTGTTCTTTTTAGGAGGAACTTCTCTTCAACAGGGAAGAAATATCTACTAGTCGTCCCTAAAACACTCCGCAATGAAATTTTGCAGGCCTGTCACGACGAAGCTACCTCAGGTCACTTAGGCTACACAAGAACATTAGCACGGATCAAAAAGAAGTATTACTGGCCACGGCTCGCAGCACAGGTGAAGCACTACGTTCGAACGTGCCTTGACTGTCAGCGGCGAAAAGTGCCCCCTACGAAACCTGCCGGACCATTACATCCCGTTCCAGTGCCTGCAACACCGTTTGCACAAATTGGGATGGACCTTTTGGGCCCATTCCCACTATCTGCTGCCGGAAATAAGTGGATCATAGTCGCGACAGATTACCTTACGCGATATGCTGAAACCAAGGCACTTCCTAGCAGCACAGCAGCCGAGGCCGCACAGTTCTTCATCGAAAACGTCGTCCTGAGGCACGGTGCTCCAGCGGTCATCGTAACCGACAGGGGAACCGCGTTCACGGCTGAACTTTTGCGAACTGTACTCACCCTCAGTGGCACGGCACACCGAAGGACGACAGCCTATCACCCGCAAAGCAATGGACTTACGGAGCGCCTCAACAAGACTCTCGCAGACATGCTGTGCATGTATGTCGATGTGGAACACAAGAACTGGGACCAAATATTACCCTACGTAACGTTTGCTTATAATACGGCTCGGCAAGAAACAACAAGAATGACGCCATTCAGTCTCCTCCACGGTCGAGAAGTGACTACAATGCTGGATGCTATGCTTCCTCATGACTTCAGCGATTCCGAGACTGACGCCGCAGATTTTACAGAGCGCGCTGAAGAAGCAAGACAGCTCGCGCGCGTTCGCATAGCTAGCCAGCAAGACCGTGATGCCCGACGTTACAATGAACACCATCGATGCGTCGTCTACCAGCCCGGGCAAAGAGTGTGGGTTTGGGCTCCAGTACGCCGCCGAGGCCTCGCGGAGAAACTTCTGCGACGATACTTCGGACCGTACAAGGTTTTACGACGCCTTAGCGACGTCAACTATGAAGTCGTTCCTGACAGCCCATCCTGCTCGAGGCGCCGTCAGGACCTGCCTGAGACTGTGCACGTGGTGCGCATGAAACCATATTTTTCTGAATGACATGGACACGCTCTGGTTTGCTGGACACCAGATGCTACCCGCCGAGCATCGGGACGATGCTCTTTCTGGAGGAGGGCAAATGCCGCGACGCCATCAGCGCCCAACCACGTTGACGAAAAAGACGACGACCCCGTCTGTGCAAGCGAGGCGCTAGAGAAGAAGAAGCCTGGACTGAGCGCTTGCCCTAACTCTCTCGAATAAATACCGCTCTCCTTTCTTGTCTCCAGTGAGCCGTGACAATATTCTGTCACCTCTATGCCGTGTGCTAAACGGCTTCTCTGGTGATCCACCTTCACAGAGTGGAATGGCTCACGATATTTTTTCGATACTCTACTCGTGCCGGCTCCCCTGCGTTAATCTTTCACGGCACATTGGCTACAAAACTGAGACTCTACGCCTAGCAAGGGACGGCGGACACGGCAGACGCTACGCATCCCGCATACAGCGCTTGTCTGCCCGGCGTCTTGCCCCTCCTCGGTCAACGGTTATACGTGGAAGGCGGCGAGACACCGTTCATTCGTCGCCGCTTGTTTGCGTTTGACCCCTGCCTATGGCGCCGGTAAGCGAGGATTTCAGCTTGTGTTTGTAGCGGCGGCTCCTCCTCGACGCGGTGGTAGTGCGGGAACGAAGGTGCTGTAGCGGCTGCAGCTCGGTCATGGCAGTGCCATCGTCGATGCAACAGAGACAGCAAGGCTCGCGCTGTGGGGCCTTGGACAGAGCGAAGCCTAGAGAAGGCACGGGAGGCCCAAACGAAAACTATATTTATTTTTATTGCGTCAGCAGGGGCCCAGAGCGCCGGCGAACCCGAGCACGAGCCCGCGCGTCTCTGCTGCTGCGACGATGATGCTGCCTTGAACGCTCGAGGAGCAGCCGTTGAAGTACTTCTTCCACCAGCGGCGCTTTAGCAGACAACGTTGCTGCCGATAGGGTCCGTACAGCCGCTGTGGGCTACGCGAAGCTCTGCTGGCAGATTACGGCCAACGCAACCATCGCCGCGCAGCGCTGCGATGGACCCAGCCGCAGCTTCACATCTGCGGCCACCTCCGTTCGACGCAAACTCTATGACGCAGTTCACGTCTCTCACCCGTCGTAAGAAGCAATGCTACTCAAGGCCATGGAAGCTGAGGCGTGCAGCTCCCTTCCGCGTCAGTTCATTAAGGAAGACCGTTCTGGACCCTGCATACGGTAAATATCCAATGCAGGACCGGAGTGGGCGACGCAGCAGATCCAGTAGGTATATAGCGTCCCAAAATCGGTAAGGTAATCACCGACATCGTGACTGAGTGTTTAAGACACTCGGCTCGTGTCGGCACACCCGTGGATCCAGGTTCGCGGGTGGAAATTGTGGGATAGCGACCCAGGTTGGCCTGTGGCATCAGGTCAGGGCCGGAACCCGGCCCAGCTGTGTCTGGCTCCTCACCTCAGAGCCGGCAGTTGGGTGCGGTGGGTGCTTTCAATGGCCGCGGTGGGTAAGCTCTGCGGAGCTGTGAGGGGTCGACCCCCGCGGCCAAAGCGATGGGAAGGTGCGGGTTCCCCACAATTTTGCTATTTTCTATTCAACAGAATTTTCGAAAGAAACGAAGAAATGAAAGAGAAGCACAGATTTTGAAAAATAAAGCATCATCGAATCATGACAAATGTATTTCGCCTGATTAGCTTCGCTGTCGTACGTTATGAAATAAATGAAGAGAAAACACAGACCTTGGGTAATTTTCTACTGTGTGTATGTGTCCGGGAAAGAAAAAGAAACCACTCGGGATGTTGAAAAAGTACAAGAATCAACATCGACATCAATGCCAACAACAACAACGACTAAAACAGTGTAAAACAACAAAATTTAATATTTTTTGTAGCCATTTCGGCTAGCAATACTATACATTCTTGCACAGCCAGTAAAGCAAAGATACGAGTAAGTTTTCTTTCATCATTTGAGCACACATTCGTCACTTCATACGAGCTCAATTTGACGAATCAATCGACCCCTGACGTTCGTGGGCAGCCCTGTCAAAGTGTTTTTGAAAAGAAGGCCCATAAACCGCGAAGAACTCTTTCAAACTGACCTGGCAAAGAACTTTAAACCACGTGCACTCTGAGCTTTCCATCTCTCTGGTCCCCTCTTTGTAGGTGCACGAAGTAGCGGCGCAAGCCATGTCGCAGGTCTTTGAAACTTCTTAGTTTAATAAATAGCTGAACTGCGTGTGAATGTCGCCACGTGAATAATTTCTACCTACGTCGCAAGTGGTAATCGTTCTAGTTGTAGTTTACGGCTTCGCTGTCCAACCACCTTCACAATGTGAATGGAGACCGTTTTTGCGATCCGGAAAATGACGATCGTCTATTACGAACTAGGTCGGGTGAATAAAGTGAGTCGGGTGTAATTTGAAAGTCCTTACGGAAGTCATAGTCGTGAGACAGGAGTAGCTCGTTTGGTAGAGCCTCGCATGGGTAATGCGGAAGATGTGGACTTGTCGGCCAACGGACTGCAGCAATCGCCTTGACAGCCTGCTTGCTTGCTTGCTTGCTTGCTTGCTTGCTTGCTTCCTTTGTCATGGCGTGTACCGACTACGGGGGAATGGCCAAGAAGCCGGCGGTTAAACGTAAGCGGTTAGATGGAAAACGCGTGTTTTTGAAAAGATCAATTTGAAAGTAACAAATATTGAACAATCTAATGGGGATTTATTAAATCAATAAATACGGTACGAGTAAATTGAAGTAAATTGAAATTTGATAGAATAAAACATAATAAATTAGTAAATTGACTTGGTATTCTCCTAAAGAGAAGAAATGGGGTTAACCGAGGGGCCCGATTTTAATTAATCATATCATAATAAGCCAACAAACAGTGACACCAAGGACAACATAAGGGAAATTACTTGTGCTTAATAAATGAAATAAAGAAATGATAAATTAATGGAAATTAAAATGGATGAAGAACTAGAGGAATCCCACAACCTTCGCATTACGTGACGGTTGTGGGATTCTCCTAGTATCACCAAGGAACTCGCATAGCATAGAGTTTCTCGCTATATTACCGCTATATTACCAATATAGTGAGAAACTCTGTCGCATAGGGCCCTGCATACGTTCCTGTGGCAAAAACCCAATGTAGATGCCCCAAAGGAGAGAATGTTTTCTGTGTTTACAGCAGCGCCTAATTTTCGAAATGGAATTTCAAAGTATTTATTTCTCTGGCTTACGAATCGGTGGCATGTTAATGTTACAAAAATGATAGTGGTTTCAGGTTCTTTGCACAAATGACATAGAGGCGCAGTGGTAGACCACATCTGTGTAGATAAAAATTTAGAAGTGGAATGCGGCGCCTTCTGAGGCACTGGCACATACCCTATAGGTGGCTATCTACTACAGTATTTCGAACCCGATTGCTCAAAGAGGGAGTGAGAAATAATGAGCGAAAATTGCGTAAGTCAGCTCAACGACAAATGTTTTTCTTCCTCTTTTCAGGTACTCGTCGCTCCTTGCAAAGGAGCTGCAACAATACTCCCGAGGTAACGTGAGACGACGTCCTTGCCACGTGGGGCGCCATGTTGGTTCAGGGCACAACACATGCGATTTTAACAGCGAAGCTGTATATGGATAGAGCATTTCTGTCGTCTAGTTGGCACGCGCTCGGGCCACTGCTCACGTGTTCGTCGTCTCCTTCCACAGCAGGCTCCATTGCCGCTCATTGCTTAAGTGGAATGAGCCATTCATTGGCAAGATGAAGCTATCGGCGTCATCATCATCCTCATCATGATCATAAACTATCATCCTTATCATGACTCGAGCATCTTCGACTTGTTCCATCATCATCATCAGCCTATTTTATGCCCACTGCTGGTCGAATGCCTCTCCCTGCGATCTCCAATTACCCTTATCCTGCGCCAACCGATTCCAGTTAGCGCCTGGGAATTTCTTAATTTCATCACCTGACCTAGCCTTCTGTCGTCCTCGAGTGCTCTTCCTTTCTCTTGGCACCCATTCTTTATCCCTGATGGTCCACCGGTTATCTGGCCTACGCATTACATGTCCTGTCGAGGTTATCTGGCCTATGCATTACATGTCCTGTCGAGCTCCATTTCTTTCTCCTAATGTCAATTAGAATATCGGCTATCCCTGTTTGCTCTCTGATCCACACCGCTCTCTTCCTGTCTCCTAACGTTATGCCTTACATTCTTCGTTCCATCGCTCTTTGCGCGGTCCTTAACCTGTTTTGGACCTTTTTTGTGAGTCTCCAAGTTTCTGCTCCATATGTCAGCACCGGTAGAATGGATTGATTGTACACTGTCCTTTTTAATGATAATGGTAAGCTTCCAGTCAGGACCTGCCGAATGCGCTCCAACCCATTTTTATTTATGTTCTATAGCTGGCTCGTTCGTGCCCGTCCTCGCAACCACTCGAAAGCGCTTGTGCCTATGCATGCGCATTGGTCGTCGTCGTATGCTTTCGCTGCTGGCTCTGTTGCCGCTCATTGCTCAAGGGGTATGAACCATTCATTGGTTAGCTATGGCCGTCATCATCACCATCATCATCAACTGTCATCAATAGCAATGGCTCGAGCATAGTCGTCTTCTTCCACAGCTGGCTCGTTGGCACCCCTCGGCTAAACCACTCGAACGCCCTCGTGTCTATGATCGCGCACTGGTCGGCGTCGTCTCCTTCCACTGCTGGCTCCTTCGCTGCTCATTGCTTAAAGGGTATGAGCCATTCATTGGCAAGAGGAAGCTATGGTTATCATCATCATCATAAACTATCATCATTAGCTGGCTCGTTGGCAGCCCTAGTCGCAACTGCTCGAACGCGCTTGTGCCTATGCAACGCATTGGTCGTCGTCGCCGTCAATCGTCTACAGCTAGCTCCGTTGTCGCTCATTATTCCAGCGTATAATTTTATTCTGAGGGCTTCGGGCACGCTCAACACCGTGGGCAGTGGCACCTGGAAGAGGCTGTTATCGGCCTAGCCATCGTACACGCTTTAGCCATACGGGCACCGGATGGACACATCACACTGGTCACCGATTCACAGACCGCCTGCAGGACTTTGGCACAAGGGAGGGTGACACCCCACATAAACCGCATCCTTACATAATTACACCCCACAGCTTTACACAGGATGCGTATCTTCTGGACATCTGGACATGCCTCTTTCCATGGTAATGAACGCGCTAACGCCGTAGCGTGAGAGCTTGCTAACCGGGCGCTATTAGAATAGAAGAGCTGTCCAACGCAGACGACGCACCAATAGAACCACTGAACTAGACTGAAGCTCTACAACATTACAGAGATAGCAGGAGACACTTCCCCCCACCACATAATTCCCTTAACCCAGGAGATGCCGCCGCGTGGCGACAGCTTCAAACTCATTCATTTCCCTGCCTCTTTTATCTTCACCTCTTCCACCCCGCACAATATACCTCACACTGTTCTTACTGTGGAGCAAAGCCCACAGCATATCATTGTACCTGGGAGCGTCCACACACTCCGGGTTACTCCCCTGTTCTTTCGCCTTCCTCCTGGGAGACTGCGCTGACCAGCTCAGACCCGCAAGAGCAGCGACGGCTGATCCTGCGGGCATGCGGAGTGGCGCGAGCCAATGGGGCCCCGAACTAAGGGCTTCACCCTACGAGGAAGTCACCCCATCTCATTACAAATAGCCATTTTCTCTCTCTCTCTCTCTCTCTTCTGTCTTTGCGATGAGGAGGCGGCGTTAATTCTTTTTACTTATGGTGGTGTGAATCATTCCTTAATGATGTATGAGCCATTCATTGTTTTACGTGACGGACGCATTTAATAACAGAGGTGATACGATAATGTGTGTACACGACGATACCTATCGACACGATGACCACCGATCAGCAGAATAAATATGTTCGCACCTTTCTTCAAGATATTCTGTCACCTCTGTGTCGTGTGCTAAAAAGCTTCTCTGGTGATCCACCTTCACAGAGTGGAATGGCTCACGATATTTTTTCGATGCTCTACTCGCGCCGGCTCCCCTGCGTTAATCTTTCACGGGACATTGGCTACCAAACGGACACTCTACGCCTAGCAAGGGAAGGTGGACACGGCAGAGGCTACGCATCCCCCATACAGGGCTTGTCTGCCCGGCGTCCTGCCCCTCCTCGGTCAACGGTTATACGTGGAAGGGGGCGAGACAGCGTTCATTCGCCACCGGTTTTGTTTGCGTTTGACCCCTACCTATGACGCCGAAGCGAGGATTTCAGCTTGTGTTTGTAGCGGTGGCTCCTCCTCGACGCGGTGGTAGTGTGGGACCGAAGGTACTGTAGCGGCTGCACCTCGGTCGTGGCACTGCCATCGTCGAACCAGCAGAGACAGCCAGGCTCGCGCTGTGGGGCCTTGCACAGAGCGGAGCGTAGAGAAGGGACGGGAGGCCCAAACGAAAACTAGATTTATTCTGATTGCGTCAGCAGGTGCCCGGAGCTCCGGCGCACCCGAGCACGAGCCTGCGCGTCTCTGCTGCTGCGACGATGATGCTGCTTTGAACGCTCGAGGAGCAGCCGTTGAAGTACATCCTCCACCAGCGGCGCTTTAGCAGACAACGTTGCTGCCGATAGGGTCCGTACAGCCGCCGTGGGCTACGCGAAGCTCTGCTGGCAGATTACGGCCAAAGCAACCATCGCCGCACAGCGCTACCGTGGACCCAGCCGCAGCTCCGCATCCGTGGCCACCTTCATTCGACGTAAACTCCATGACTCAGTTGACGTATCTCACCCATTGTATAAGAAGCAGCGTTACTCAAGGCCGTGGAACCTGAGGCGTGCAGCTGCCTTCCGCGTCAGTTCATTAAGGAAGATTAGATTTAGATTATGGGGTTTTACGTGCCAAAACCACTTTCTGATTATGAGGCACGCCGTAGTGGAGGACTCCGGAAATTTCGACCACCTGGGGTTCTTTAACGTGCACCTAAATCTAAGTACACGGGTGTTTTCGCATTTCGCCCCCATCGAAATGCGGCCGCCGTGGCCGGGATTCGATCCCGCGACCTCGTGCTCAGCAGCCTATACACCATAGCCACTGAGCAACCACGCGGGTTCCATTAAGCAAGACCACTCTGGACATTGCATATGCTAATTATTCAGTGCAGGACCGGAGTGGCTGACGCAGCAGATCCAGTAGGTATATAGCGTCCCAAAATCGCTGAGGTAATCACCGACATCGTGACTGAGTGTTTAAGACACTCGGCTCGTGTCGGCACACCCGTGGATCCAGGTTCGCGGGTGGAAATTGTGGGATCGCGGCCCAGGTTGGCCTGTGGCATCAGGTCAGGGCAGTAACCCGGCCCAGCTGCACCTAAGAGGCGACAGCTGGGTGTGGTGGGGGCTATCAATAGCCGCGGTGGGTAAGCTCTGCGGAGCTGTGAGGGGTCGACCCCCGCGGCTGAAGGCGATAGGAAGGTGAGGGTTCCCCACAATTTTGCTATTTTCTTTTTTAAATTAATTTTGATTGTAGTCTGTACTTTATGAATCAAATAATACTAAAAAAACGAAGAAAAGAAAGAGGACAGGTTTTGAAAAATAAGGCATCATCAAGTCAAACTTGGGCTATCGCTAACCTCGCCAACCATTCTTTCTTTTAGGGCGACTTCACTGGGATCCAGCCACAGGGATGCTTGTCTTGTAGTTTACAATTTTATTAGAGAGACAAAAAGAGTACCTTGCTGAACTTCTAAATTATCAATAATTTCTGTTATTTCATTTCCTTACGTTAATTCATTTTATCAAAATTCTCAGCAATATTTTCATTACACTTCTATAGTCCCACGCTCCCCAATTGAAATCTAGTTTCGCTTTTCTTCTAAGCATAAGGAAAAGCGCCTGCTTCTAGTACACATACGAGAAGACAGTAGCGCATACCCCATAGTGAGTATGCGCTACTGTCTGGGATACAAGACAATGAGAAGCATCGTCAAATCATGACAAAAGTATTTCGGCCGATTCGCTTCGCTGTTGTACGTCATGAAAAAAATGAAGAGAAAACATAGACTTTGGGTAATTTTCTACTGTGTGTATGTGTCATAATATATAAGGAAAGAAAAAGAAACCAATCGGGATGTTGAAAAAGAACAAGCATCAACATCGACGTCAACGCCAACACAACAACGACTAAAACAGTGTAAAACAACACATTTTAACACGTTTTGGAGCTCTTTCTGCTAGCAGTGCTATACATTCTTGCACAACCGGTAAAGCGAAGATACGAGTAAGTTTTCTTTCGACTTCGTTAGGCCCCGTCATTTGAGTGCGCATTCTTCACTTCATAAGAGCTCAAGTTGACGAATCGATCGACTCATGACGTCTGTGGGCACGTCCTGTCGTAGTGGTTTTGAAAAGAAGGCACATAAACGGTGAAGAACTCTTTGAAACTGACCTGGCAAAGTACTTTAAACCACGTGCGCTTGGAGCTCCGTGACTACTCACACAAGGAACAGCGACTGAGAAGCTGAGCCTCGTCATACAAATTATTGAAGCGCATTAACGGAAGACAGCGCAGTTGCTTAACGACGCTGCAGTTGACGGGAAGCATGAGAAGCAGACACGTATCTTCGAAAGGCGAAGCTTAAGCGTCCTTCAGATTTTCTTCAATAAGCCTATACATGTATTAATTTCATGCTTGAAAGCGCGTCGTTTTATTTAGTTCTTATTTTCGCTGGTTGGTGCAATCATTAATTTTGTAGAATGTTTGGCTATATGCTGCATGAAGTGTTGCATTCTCGTGTGCCTTATATTTTCTCCAATGATTACACCCTATATTAGTGATATTAGCTAGTAGCGCTCGTTACGCTGGGGCGGCAGGCTAAAGTGTTTGCCAAAGCACACTCATAATTCTGTGAAGCAGTTCCACACGTAATTTACTGCAAAGGCCTAATTAACCCACGGAATTTGAACTTTGCATCCACGTTACGCATAACGCGCCACTTAAATTTGTCAAAGATGACCAAGGTGACTTGGTGCTTCACCGAGGACACCGGGAAAACGAAGTAGAATTTTCGTATCACGCATGAAAATATGGAAAACACTATATATGAGGTTCAACAATTACTTCGAATACGTCTGTTCAAGCAAGAAACGTGAAGTTTTCGCTGCGTAATAGACTTAAAATTCCCCATATTTTCACTTCATTTGAAATTGGTGTCTTATACGGCAGCTTTATGACCCTGGGAAGTATCGCGGATAGCAGCAGTGTGACACTTTGTAACGCTTAAATAAATGTCTTTCCACAAAGGCTATAAATATCTTACGCGGAGTAAGCAGTTGTCGTTCGTAACTCACAGCATGCTTCCTACTTCAACGAAATATAAACACCGTGCCTCGCATAGCTCACCGAAGAGGCCGGGGAAAGGCAACTACATGTCTTTTATAACGCATAAAAATTGTATGAAGAGATGTATTCAATAAATATTTTCAAAGCACGTAATTAACCTACACACTTCGAACTCTAAGTGCGCATTTCCAATAAAGTGACTCTAATGTTCTGATCATATGAAAATTCTGCCGTTCATGGTCCTCTCAGACAAGCGGGAGAACTTTGTAAGCATTTCATATAACGCCTCTAAACGGGCCGAAAACTGGGGCTTAGACATTTTTTTTATTTAATCCCTAGCTGTCATGCACCCTTCAAAATTCGCCTTAAATTGACCATATTTAATTTGCTCCATTTTCTCAAAACACAAACTTTGTGAGTTGTGCAGTTTTTTTCAGGAAAACCATGAAAACTGGCATGCATGTTCGATCGCTTCCATCCCATGAACAACATCGATTGCTGTAAAAAAAGTAAGGCGTAAAGGGTTAAATGCTGCACACCAAATAATTTCTCTCTCAGTGGTATATAGCAGCCAAAGTCTTCAATATTCTGTGTTCTGTTTTAATGTATGTATGTATGTATGTATGTATGTATGTATGTATGTATGTATGTATGTATGTATGTATGTATGTATGTATGTATGTATGTATGTATGTATGTATGTATGTATGTATGTATGTATGTATGTATGTATGTATGTATGTATGTATGTATGTATGTATGTATGTATGTATGTATGTATGTATGTATCGGTCAAACGGGCGACCGACAAACCTATCAGATAGACAACTTTATTCAAGGAAAAAAATGCTGGTGCATCAAGAGCCCCTCAGTTCAGAGGACCGCTTGCCACCAGGCTGGCCTGGATATATCCCCACCAGGTATCGTTCGTTTGTCAGGTAGACAACGTTTGTGAGCCACTGGAGGAGGGATGTAGGGAAATGTGGCGGGGCGTTGGGGACCTAAATTAGGCTCGTACAGTAGAAAGCTGCTCCTCTTTTTCCACTTATACACCTGCTACATGAGGCGATGAAAAGCGCCATGGTAGTTTTAAACATTTATTAACTTCAATACTTCGTCGCCCCCATGCCCGCTTCTTTGAAGTTGTCGGAGTTGATCGAGCACGGAGTTGCTTGAGTGTATAGCGACACAGATGTCAACGAAGCCGCTTCGTAACTCCTTGAAGTATTTTGCGCCTAAGTCGTCGACATCAATTTCATCACTATTTACGTCGAAATGTACGCGATTCGCATTCAACGAACTCCCCGAAGTCAATCACAAAATTTAAAAAAAAATGAAGAAAGAAAGTATTCGCCTGTTGCTTGCATGAATGAACTTCACGCGAAAACCGTTATCCCTTCGGCGCTCGATCAGCAACCTTTTAAACAGGACGAGACTTGTTGCGAACAATCGCACCACTATATCCTTGCACAGATCATTAGCGCCTGGGCTAAGGTTGCGTAACAAATGCGTAAACAATCTCGCTTCCTTTGTGTGCACCTGTCCATTATCGAGTTTGGTTTAGGCTGTTGCGCAAAACGCCCGTAGCTCGCGGGGTAAACAAGTGAAGCGCGTCGGGGCTTGCCATGCGCCAGTATAGGAAGGCATTGTCTGAGCTCGCGCAGTAATTGAGGGTTCGACTTTTGAGGCGCTTGCGTATGCCTTCACCGGCGGGCAGTTGAGGCTCCGCAGGTGAAGTCACTCCGGGTGCTCCTTTGCTACTCAGCAAACCAAATTGAGGTTTATTTTTGTTTTTTTATCGTCGAACACGAAGTGCTAGAGAACTTAATACTGGCCATGCCGGCCGCATTATAAGATGCCGTAGTGGAATGCAAAATGTCTCGTGCGAGCTTATCGTGCCGTGATCAAGTTAAGGAGCCCCACTGGTCGGAAATAGTCTGGAACGAGTCTTCGCTGCGCCGACCCCCGTCCACACAATCCCGCTTTGGGGCGTTGAGGCCGGGACAACTGCTTTTATATATAGCTAAGCGCCAAGTTGACGTGAATGCATGCTACGTATACATGCCATTTCCTCGCCTTGCTGTAGCGTTGCAATTAGCTTTCCGATACTTTCGCTAAATAAGATACCTGAAATTATGGGAGAGAGGGCGAGAGTGATTCTGAAGAGAATAGGGCCTCTTCCGCTTCACAATCACGCCCACGCCCTCTCTCTATCTTCCCGATAATGTCAGGTATCTTCCCTAACGCTTGTAAGGAAATATATATATATATATATATATATATATATATATATATATATATATATATATATATATATATATATATATATATATATATATATATATATATATATATATCGTGGGCGTGATATATGTGTAGGGGCCACGCATTACTTCGACAAGAATAGCGCTGAAGACACTTGGAATATTAAATAGAGTGCGAGAGGCCCCTTCAGCGACCTCCGTTTATATGTGTACGGCTGTTCACTTTTAGGGGAAATGTCTCGACACTTTATCCTGCATTACTTCAGCACTTCTTCTACTCCGTAGTGCAAATGGGCCAATATATAAGGCATATCTACACTATGGAGTCGTGAGTTCCTCTTGGTATTGGTACTTTCTCTGGTATCTGTGTAAGTATATACCTGTCTATCCTGCCTCTTTCTTTCATCGTTTTTCGAAATTGCAAAATGATTTGCTTTGTAGTGTGATTTGTGATTTGATCGCAAGCATCGTAAGGTTTTAATGGTGTTTAATGCTCCTGTATACCTGCGCAATTTTACCACCATGTTTTTGCATTAAGCCTTAATTCCAGCTGTAATGCCTTGTGGCGCCGTGGGTATGTAATAAATAAATAAATAAATAAATAAATAAATAAATAAATAAATAAATAAGCATGTATAGCCACTTAATGAACACCATTTATTGAAAGATTACATTAGTACGGATTCCGCTGCTGCTTACTAAATTAAGCGCGGTAGTGTCTGAAGAATAATACCTGATCACTTCTTATACACACCTCCATCCAGAGAGGTGTTCCAGAGTAGACACAGGTGCCGCAGAAATATATATGCGGATACTTGAATCGACCGACAGTGGGCAAGCGAGGGAAGCCATATACCACTCTCACCAGTTGTCTCCGAAAAGCCTTTGACAGCAGTGAAAGCTGTGAAACGCCGAATGGTTAAGTGCCATTCACGAAACCTCACTGGGACTGTAGAGCCGGCAGAGAATACCGGCGTCAGGCCGAGCCGTGAACGACAACCACCGCGCGCATACCACACGCCACGGATTGCCAGTTTCGAGCGGCGAGAGCCGTCACAATTGAGAGTGCCTGCTGAGAACGGCCCGCCGCCGCCTCCGATTTAACCGGCCTCGGCCTCATCTGCGGTCAGCGCCTTCACGCTCTCGCGACAAGCGCAAAGGCGCGCATGCGAGCTTCGTTCGGCTAGCGGGCAGCAACAATCATATCTGGCGCCGCGGTCTCGCTTTCAGCCACGAGCACGATGAACGATACCTACGTGTTCTTTTTTTTCTTGCGAGCGCGATAAGCAAGACGACCCCAGAGCGCGCTGGTCGGAGATTAAGCCGGGCGCCTCCACGAGACCTCCTATAGTATATAGCCTGTATACGTTCATTGACTCGCCTGCCGGCGAGCTCCAATACGGCAAGTCCGCGGCCTTACGTACGCCTCCGCTCTCAGTTTTTCGCCGACTAACTGCGACCGCTCTGTTCCGTTATCGCTGGCGCTGCTGCGGCGGCGGCGTCGGGCATTGCTCGCTGACTCGCAGGCTGCCCGCCGGCCCACGAGGGCGGCTCGCCGAATACCGTATACGTCTCGCTTCTTTTGTTCTTTCCCGGTCGTCGGCTGTACAGATTGCATCGCGGTTGCTGGCGCGACCTGGCCTGGGCGACGAGTCTCCGCGCGGTTGGCCCCAAAAAACCACAACGGGGCGACGGGATTGCAGGCGCGCCGCGTGCAGGATCGGATCGGCGGAATCTATACAGACACACTCGGAGGCGAGAACTGGCGCGCTGAATCGGGCATGTTATGGGAGGCGCCCGAAAAGCTCTCTATATTTAAACTTCTCGAACGATCAACACGCCTGGTGGAAGAAGCATGGTGCGTCGGAATGTGCGAATATGCTCGTCGAAACCGGTCGCGTCGCAGACCAAGCCGCTTTCCCTGACCCTCTACACGGGCACGTATCCAGCGTCATCTTGATCGATATCCTGGCGCTCTACATAGCCACGCTTTTGCCTCCAATTAAGCACTATCGGCACAGTCAGTCGCATTTAGACAACAGGTCGAACTTTGTCTTCGCCTACGACGTGGTCGCTCAGGTCACGGATATCGCGTTCTGGGGGGTATTTTGCAAGTGTCTACCTAGTGGACTTGTTCCATTTCGTATGCCAGTGCTGATTGGCTTGGCTGGGGTAGGCGTCACAAGGAGACAGACGCCCCCAGCCAACCAGCACTTCAGCAGCAGACGAAATGGACATGTCCGCTAGGTGGACTCTTCCAGAATAGTCCCTCTGCTGCTAAGCACAAGGGGCTGAGTTTGATACCGCAACACGGCGGCCGCACTCCAGTGCGAGCGATATGCATAAATTGGAAACGCTAGTTTTGCCACCGAGCTTTAAATTGGCTTCACAATACATAGCCTACGCGGTTAAGATTCATCCGGAGCAGTCCATTACGGCATCTGTCAGAGCCACGCCTTTATTTTTTTTTTTCGAACACTAACACCAAACTTCCTCATTCTATTGACTGACTGTCTGACTGACTGACTGACTGACTGACTGACTGACTGACTGACTGATTGATTGATTGATTGATTGATTGATTGATTGATTGATTGATTTGATTGTACTTTTACACAATTTTCATAAGTCGACCGTGGTGTATTCACGTTCTGCCCACATGCTGAAAAAAAAAAAGCCCCCATGCCTCGTTATTACACATCTGCGATTAAAGAAAACCTCGCAGCATACCACATACAATAAATGGGCACAGAGGAAAGTTTATATCACCGAACGATTGAGGCATGTAGGCCTTGCTAATATGTGCCTGATCATGATGATGAGAGCTGTGATAAATATGACGAAAATTATGAGACTGCCAGATAGACGCAACTCAAAGTGGAGTTTACCGCTCGTCGTAAAGCCCCGGGCTTTAAGAGATATGCACATTTTTTTTTATCGACACGTGCCCCCGGCGCAGGTGCGGCCCGCGACTACGACACGGTAGTTCCTTAGGACCAATTAAAGTTTCTTGTCTGTCTGTCTGTCTATCGACACGTGTCAGGAGCTCGCTTGCTTCTTTCAACAGAAGACAACACTGTACAGTACCTTGCACGTCGTTCCGTAGTGCCGATAACACAAACGAAATCAAATCCACAGTGACCGGTGCGTGAGTTGCAGCGAAAGTGAACAATCTGATTTATGTGACACACTAATGGAGGAAAGGGTGGTGGGGGAAGGCGTATAGGCCGCGCATTGAAGTTCGCGCGCTCACGTGCGCGATGCTACAAGCGGAAGTGGTTGCAGACCCGTGAGTTACGACAGAGGCAGCAACTTTTTCCTGGGTTCGGTTTCGTAACAAAGTTCGCGACTCGACGCGTACACAAAGCGTGTGATCGAGGGCGAAGGTTCCAGTGCGTTCAGCGCAGGGAGTTCACTTACAAGTAAACCTTTTTTTTTCTTTTATAGGACCCCTCGGGAAGCGAGGCGTTCTTTAAGACCTCGTCAGAGAGATTGCAGGAAAAAAAAAAAGAAACATCTCGGCGTATACTCGCACTAGTTCGCTTATCGATGCGCACGCGCTCGCCTTTTAAAACGCTGCTCTTTTAGTTCGTCTACAGCAACCTAGCCACCAGATGCCTCCAACTGGCACGTGGCCCCCCCACAGATTTTCCTTTCGCAACTCCGCCTGACAAGAGATCCAAACAGGCATACAGAAGCGAAAGTGAGTAAGAGAAGCCTGTAAGAGAGGCGAAACGGCGACGCTGGAGCCGTGGCACTGTCCGAAGGCCTCATCTTACACGCGGCGCGTGTGGATCATAAAATACGGCCGCTGTAGGGGTTACGACATAAGCGAGGCTTCCCTTACCAGACCCGAGGGAACTTTACGAAATAGTCGCACGCTTTCGGCCTGCTCCTGCGGCGATGAATCAGATCAGTTTCCTTTCGCGGAAGAAAGAAAGAAAACAAAAAGAAGGACAACATGCAAGATCACGGCGAAGACGAGTGGGAGAGAACTCAGCTTTGTGCCTCAAGTATAACACTTCCTCCGTGCGCTGATTAACTCCAGTCGAAGTGAAGAACGCTTCGCGTCCAATTTATCCCACCTAACGGCGAGTCATCGCAGAGCTGTTGTGGCTTCGCGTATTGCCCTACGGGCGATGACGCGTTCAGTATTTCGTATACGCGAGGCCTTTTAATTTTTTCACGCCTTATACGGCTTCGGCGCGCCAATATAGAACAGGACGCAAGATTTACGGTTAAGGCAGGAAATCCTTCCCAATCTACTACTGGAGCTTCTTAACACTGTAAAGTACAGAATGTGCCTCATAGATCGCTCCTTGAGCTACCATGTGCTTGGGCCGTGGAGTATAATCA
Organism: Dermacentor albipictus; assembly: GCF_038994185.2. Taxonomy (NCBI): domain Eukaryota; kingdom Metazoa; phylum Arthropoda; class Arachnida; order Ixodida; family Ixodidae; genus Dermacentor; species Dermacentor albipictus. Next base: position 127,310,946 of record NC_091822.1, on the reverse strand, counting down.
CCTGTGCGTCCCGCGCTAGGAAGGCGCTTTTAAATTTTACGCCATACACTGGTCTCAACGAGAGACTTTAATTCCGTAAATTATGCGTTTTGTATGTGTTATCTCTCTGCGTTGGAGGTGTCCTGTCTGCACCATGTAATCTATCATCGCATTCATTCGGAGCCGCCTGCTAGCCGTGTCACCAGGCTTACTTGTGCTGCTTTCGTTATACAGCCTTTCTGTCTCTTCTTCGTGCACTAAAACAACGAAAGCTGTATTGAGGAGAAGGGGTCGGGGGGTTGCTACTTAACGCGAGAACTGTGCTATAAAGTACAATGTGTAACGGAGGTCTGAACTTACACATTTGTCCGGATTCTCCATTCCAACATAACTTAAATGTTCCATTTCATATTGGCGCCGTGTATATACGCGTACATGGCCTGTGCGAACCCTTACTAAATAGGTAAGCACTCGCATACATACATATACGCGTGCGTTGCATCTACAAGGCGTACGGGTTCGTTGGTCCCTCGGATATTCCCGTCCCGAACTTGCCATGCTCTTTCTTCCTTTGGCCCCGGCTTGGGCTGTGGCGCCGTATGCCTGAAACATTAAATGGAGCACGATGAGCACAGTTAAATTTCGGCACTCGCGACAGCTATCTCGGTAGGACACGATGGCGACCACCCACCGCGACGTCCCTTATTGTGCTTCGTTATGTGTAGTGGGTCACAGACCCGATATTATCGGCAGTGATAATGGAAAGACAGTGGGACACCGAGCAACGTATTTGTGATGGTGGTGCAGCACATGACGTGCTCGTTGAGCGCTTCGTGTGTAAAAGCGGTGGAGCCGTGGAGGTACAGATATTGCAGAAGAATGGCACACCATTTGCTGCGGCCCCCCTTTAGAGATTCCCAGTGTGTCGGATCCGCTGATGTTCTATCGGAGCTTTTGGCAGCCCTTGCTCAAATCATGCATGGTATTCGTGCATATCGGCAGAAAATCAATTGAAGGGAATAAAAATTACGCCAGACCCTATCGTGACTGCCGGCGGTAATGCGATTATCATTCGAGCAATGTAGCTTGCTTTCAGTTACCCAAAGCGCGGGTAACGATGTAAACGTAACAGTAGCCGATCGAATGTACGCACGTAAAAAATCTGATAACTGAATACAGTGACGATTTCCTTACGTGGACTACATATTGACGCGCTAAGCCACCACGGCGGGCGGCTTAGCGCCTAAATTGCACCTCTATGCCTGCCCTATGTGAAGTCTATCTGGCCAAATTTCACTCAAAACTCTGACTAGGTAAAACAAGTGACTTAGCCGCCAATTCGGTACTGGACAGTGTGTTACAGTGTTTCAAGGAGGGTTCCAAGTTCTTGGCATTTGCCATGGGACTACCTGTTAACAGCCGTCTCCGGTTCCTCGACTCAGCCCTGTATTTTAACGAAGACCGGCACATAAGTTGGCAGTATATGCCATGGTCCCAGAAAGTAATTTTACCATATGAGTGAGTGAGTGAGTGAGTGAGTGAGTGAGTGAGTGAGTGAGTGAGTGAGTGAGTGAGTGAGTGAGTGAGTGAGTGAGTGAGTGAGTGAGTGAGTGAGTGAGTGAGTGAGTGAGTGAGTGAGTGAGTGAGTGAGTGAGTGAGTGAGTGAGTGAGTGAGTGAGTGAGTGAGTGAGTGAGTGAGTGAGTGAGTGAGTGAGTGAGTGAGTGAGTGAGTGAGTGAGTGAGTGAGTGAGTGAGTGAGTGAGTGAGTGAGTGAAATAATCTTATTGGAGGTCCGGCGAGGACGCGAACTCGTCGCACACCAGGCAAGTCCCAGGTCGGGACCGGCAGGTCTAGCCCACCGGCCCGGTCGCAGGCACACCAGAAAGCCAGGATTTGTTTGTCTAGAGCGGGGCTACGCAGAAGCGAGTCTCACTCCTCCTTGCTGAACTTGTTGTATCTCGACCCGCACTCCCACAGCATGTGCGCTAGACTGGAGGTCTGGCCACAGGACGGCCAGCGGTAAACTTCGCTTAGAACGACCAGAAAGGGATATGTGCCGGTCTGTAGCAGTCTAAGAGAAACGGCTTGCGCCCTAATCAACATGGGCTGAAGGGGTGAAAAGACCCTTCTAGACTACTTCCCATACTAAACTTGTCAAAAGAGGTATTGCTTCCCTTTCTAAGTCACGTGCACACAGAGTCGGCACTAGTATCGACCATGACCATCAGATAGCACGTTTGAGTACCTCAGGATGCCCTCACAGCTTGACAGTCGCTATGAGCGCTTCGCTCCTCAAAAAGCTTGACGCGAAGCAACCAGCTAGGAGGCACTCCTAGCTGGTTGCCTCCAAAAAGAGCCCAGACATACGTTGTCACGCCGTACCTGCACGCAGTGTCCGATAACCTTAGGAGGGTTACAAACAAACACGACGTGGATTCCGTATTCACGGCCCCCTGCAATCTTTCCTGCGTGTGCACACTTGCCACTGGGTAATCCAATTCAAGACGCTGGCCTGCACAATGAGGCATGCAAACCCATTTGTCTCCTGTGCCCCCGAGGTGGTGTACAAGGCTCAGCTGTGGGATAGTGTATGAAAGGCAAACCGGGCGTTGTCTCAACGACAGATTCAGAGAGCATTCCACGTCCCTAAAGGCTAACAGATAAAGCACACACACACACCCTCAAGCGCGCTTCAGGGAGTGCGGTTGCTCTGCCCTTTCGGTGATGCCAAGGTGATTGGCAGATTCAGGAGCAGGCTCGAGAGGGATAAACAGGTGGCTGAAGGCATAAGCGCTTCAGGAGATTTGTGCATTAGCGTACCCTCAAAACATCTCATAGGGAAGGAATTAACCTAGTTGACGAATTGATGGTCTTGGGTGTACAACCTGAGATTCCGCCCCCCCTCCCCCTTTATTTTTCTCCCAGTTTTACAGTTTTACAGTTCAGTCAACGCTCCATGTCCTAGGTTTAAATTATTCTGTTTTAAGAAGGCCATCTGCAGGTGTATGGATATGTTTCTGCCTACTTGTCGGCATAGTATCATTCTTATAGTAAACCCACTTTTTATTATTTGTTTTGCACGTTTTGATCAGAGGCAGTCTGGTGCACGCGCATGCGCAGTGAACGTTTAAAAGATTATTCAGGCTCCAATAAAATCAGTTTCAAGGGAGCGTCTTCCCTTCTGTGTCTGTGTCCTTTCCGTCAGTGTTATTTTACTGTATTTATTATAGTGGCACATGCAGGAGACCAAGCAAGGTGCAGTGGCAGACGCGTAGTCTGCTGGGGACCATTATTCGACAAAAACAACAGACAGTGCACGGTTCTTAAACAGGTGACCGTATTCAGTAGCGCACAGCCATTCCATGATAATTCGCATGGTGGTATCATTTTTCGACCATTAACAAGATGCCCCGATATCGCGACCCTGCGAATTAAGAGGTCCATGCGCCCTAACATTCAAGAGAAACGTCATATCGATGCTCATGGGGTTTTACACGTCGCAGACAATTCATATGCAAGAAAATTACCTGCTTGGCATTGCGGACGCCTAATGTTTTGTAGGCGTAATGACGACGTTAAATAAACTTTCATGGAGCAAATGGTTGTTAATTAATTTAATTATGGGGTTTTACGTGCCAAAACCACTTTCTGATTATGAGGCACGCCGTGGTGGAGGACTCCGGCAATTTTGACCACCTGGGGTTCTTTAACGCGCACGTAAATCTAAGTACACGGGTGTTTTCGCATTTCGCCGCCATCGAAATGCGGCCGCCGTGGCCGGGATTTGATCCCGCGAACTCGTGCTCAGCAGGCCAACACCATAGCCACTGAGCAACCACGGCGGGTCAGATGGTTGTTGTCGTCTTGTGGTGGGAGGCGTCCCTTAGTCCAGGAAGCACTGGTGCCGAGCCGTCCTCTTCACACGGTCCACCGGCCTGTGCTGGTCAGCTGGTGCTCCCGCTGCTCGATGGCGGCATTGGAGTTGGGGGTAGGCGTATGTCGTGCAGACATTCCCACATGATATGGGACAAAGGGGATAAAAACAGCGTGAAGAACAGCATGAATGACAGGACGAAAGCAAAGACAACGTACAGAACGCTGGTACGGCGTCTTCGCTTTCGACCTGTCCATCTCGCTGTTTTTACCTCATTCGTCATGAACCTACCAACCAACCCAATTCGGCACACTCCTTCACATGGGATAGCGTACCGAGTGCATTGCAGATTTTGCATTCGCAATCGTATTGTGTAGGAAACGTGACAAGGAGCATAGTATTCCATGTGAATATGTTTTAGTCTTCAGTTGCCAGAGCGCAACGGTTTCTTCGCGCGTAAGGGTGGTGTGTGGTAACGGTATCCTCTGTGGTTTAGACAGTAGCCACTTGGGATGTCTGTGTAGCATTGTGGTGCTAGGTCTAGTGGATCCGTCTGAACGCGGACGCCTGGATTCTGAAAAAATTACAATTCGTCGTCGTGAACTCTTCTGGATCGCGCGGCATCACCATATCACAATGGTCCGTTTAAAACAGAGCGGCAAGCTAGAAAGGAGGAGGTCCATCTCGGTACCGTTGTAAAATATGGGCTACACTGTACGCAACGACTGCACAGTCGTGATAATCGTGACGCGACCGCACTTCCATCTCCGGATTCACCGCACTCACTCTCGTATACTGCATACCTATCGTAGACCCGTTGTCGGCAACAAGAGTTCACGAGCACGAGCATCAAATGCGTGAGTAAATGCATCGGTTGCAATTTCTTGCCATGCCGGCCGTTCGGTTGTGCACACACATTGCATCGGTTCTTAGCCGTTGTTTCTGTGATTCGCCCTCCCCCCCCTCGCCGTGACGTCTGTCGAAAAGTAACGAGACCGAAAAAAAAAAAGGCACTGAACGCAAAAGCAACAGTATCGCGGGCCCATTTTGACAGGCGTTGCGTGACATTCGAGGAAGTAAGCTGACACCTTTCCCTAGTGGAGGGCAGAGACCACATAACGCGCGGGGAGTGTTAACCTGCTTTAAAGAAGCGTGAAACGCCACCCGCGATGCCCTGAAAGCACCGTCTTTCCCATATATACATCACACGCCGCCCATTTCAGGCCTTCCTCCGCATACGCATACATACGTCACCGCGTCTAAGGAGAACGGGTGCATGCATGAGCACTCGCGAGGAGATCGTGACCGACTCGCCGCATCATGTGGGCGCGAAAACCAGTACACGTGCGCCGTGTTTCTTCCTGTCCGTTCGCCACGTCTCCGAACGCCCGCATTTAGCGGCAGTACGAACGGCTTCGAGCAAAAGGGTTCCGGTAGTGAGAACGGGTGCTTGCTGGATGGGCGTGTGCATTGTCTCGTTCGTCGCACCTAACGAAATCGTGAAGAAAGACCGAAAGAAAGGAAAGGAAAGAAATTCGCATAAAAAAGAAAGAAACTGCTGTAAAGAAAGAAAGAGAAAATAGTGGGAATGTAAAAGTAATATACAAAGAAATGCACCACCTCGTGAGCCAAGCGTGTCGCATATGCAATACCTCCAGCAACAGTGAAACCACGAACGAAGCAACCCCTTGCGTCCACGCGCGCAGCCGGCCAACTGCGGACAAGCAATGGCTCCCTCCTGTTCCGACCACCGCCGCTTCGGCCAAGTACCGGCATCGGGACGTGAAGCCGATTTCCACATTGTTTTCTGCAGGCGCCGGCACAGCGGGTGTTGCGGGCGCCACTGCGAGTATTTGCCGCGCTTGCCGTGCCATTCGAGTGCTATTAGCCCAGATCTCTCCTCACGCAGCACCGCAAGCCGCACGGCACCGACAAGCACGTTGCCGTGCCGTAGGGTGCTGTGCAGCAGCGTACGTATCACTTCCCCTGCTGTTCCTGCCAAAAGGGGCGGTTGCACGAGGCCGGCGTTGCGGAGTCCAGAGAGAGTCCCGACGGCGGAATGAGTGGCGCTGCTTACGTATCGGAAGGCGTCAGGCGCAAATGAAAACAGGCAGACAGTTCAACCCGAACACGCGTTGAACGGCAACTTGTTATCTGTAGTATAGGGGCCATCGATTTTCACGCTCTCTGGAGCACGACAGATCCTTAAACGTGAGTGCTATTGTTTGCACTGTCGAAATTCCGTCATATTTTCAAATTAGCTATCTCGTGAGCTCGGATTGGCTCACAGGGTGGCTACGGCATCCTTGATTGGCTGAAAAACGCAGTAGCGGCATTCGACTCTGCCCAGCATAACATTCCTGTACAAGGCTTTCACAATTTTAAAACCCTACCAAGCTAGCACCGAACACCTGGAACCATTACTATCTCCATGGATGCCTTCCGGGACGTTAACCCCGTTGGCAATGGACTCATATGCTCGAGCGGAGAAGCACGCGAACATGCTCCTTTTATTTTGTCATGTTGTAGTGACGGTGAACAACCACAGTGTAACAACGCAAGTCACGAGACTAACTGCTCATTCGGCCAACCTGCGCCCAGCAAAACAATTAACACTCGGTACAATGATAGCGGCGAGCACACTAGTCGACCGTAGATATCTGATTTGCAAGTCAGACCAGTCAGACACGTCGGCTACTTGACTCATCGAACGTTCCAGCGCAGTCGGTGGTGCTCGCACAATTAAGTTCTAGAAACGTGCAACACTATTCGCCTAACGCATGCAATCTGGTTGCAGAAAGGTTTCGACAACAACGCAGACAACAGATAGAATCGGCTGCGAGAACTGGGGAATGTTCTGCTGCGCGCAGGCGGGTCTTGACGACGAGCGATAACGTTTAACATTTGTTAGCCAGTGAAAGGCGGCTACCGGAACCAGGACAAACAAGTGTGCGTGTCCACAGGCTCCAACGTGCTTGTATGCTCCGCCATCATGGTGACTCTAAAATGGAGTCGTCGACGCGGAAGTGATTCCAGGGCGCGTTTTGTTTTGTAGTCCCCGATAGAGTTTCCACCCGGGCTCGTTCGCCTCCTGCAGCGTCTGACCTCCGAGTCGGCGGAATTGGTCCTGCATATAGGGCGATCTTCGAATCCTTGCCATGGGCAGAAGATAAGGTATATTGAGGGGGTGAAAACTTGCAGGAGTAGAGCAGCACTTGTGTTGAGATGGTAGTAAAATTGTGAAAAAAAAAGTCTGTGGTAATATGATAAAGTACGCAGTTAATCATCGAACGTGATAAAAACGAGAGAAGCAGCAGCTTAAACGGGGTGGTTTCCAAACAATCGTCTCAGTCAGGAAAACGAAAAAATTCGTATCGCCATTATGTGTATGACGAATAGATCCTTTGCACGTGCACACGTGAGTCTTGAAATATGGGTTATACAAGTGCGTAAACATTAAGTTCCTCTACATAGATGGGCGCTGCTTTCCGAATGCGCGCTAACAGTTTGTGCATATACATGGTGTTTGTTCGAACACTGCCAGGAATTTTTAAAGATCACTTGTAGCACATGCCACGATTTTGCTCCTTGAGCAAAAATGAAATAGGCCAACATTATTTGCACGAGAAATCAAAACGAATAACATGGGCGGTTTTGCATTTCGGTGCCATCGAAATGCGGCCGCCGAGGCAGGAATTTGATCGCACCCCCTCGGACCTATCGGAGCGTAACACCAAAGTCACTACGCCGCCACGGCGGGTGTCATTGAACAACACAGTGTAGGCGAAAGGGACTAAGGTGAGAAAGAAATAAGAGAAGTAAGAAAAAAAAACACACACATGGTAATGACGGTTTCACGCAGAGGATTAGCCGTATATCAACAGCTGCTCGCTTGAAGCACCTGCAGCAATATGGGGTTGTTGTGATTTTACTCTAAGAATCTACAAAAAGCTAGAGTGACCACTTAACCGCTCCGGGTGTGCGATTATTCGCCTATTTGTAAATCATGATGGAAAATTTCTTCGGTAACCCGTTGTCACAAACATGCCCCGATTCAGCGCCAGCTTGAAGTCAACGGACCCCCACCATACTTCCCTGACTGCATTTCTCTCGCGCTTTCCTCACAACTAAGGACAAAGTCACTGCGTAAAGCGGGTGAAACAGGACTATAGTCGAAAAAAAGGCTGACAGAGAGGACCGACGCAAATAGGCCGGCATTAGCAAGGTCATTTCGGGCCAGACGAAAGAAGAGGAGAACCGTGTACTTGTAGTAAGCGGGGAAATTAATCGTAGGCAGCTCGCCCATGTCACAAGCTGCCAGAGAAGACGACCCACATGAGCAGGGAGAACGCCCTCCTTACGAGTACGTGCGCTTGCTCCCGAAAGAGGACGCGTGCACGGCACTTTCGTCCACACGCAACTACGATTACGTCCACGGCGGTGCACCGCGCGCGCAGTGCTTATACGAACACTGCGGAGATCTGGAGAGCGAAGTGAAAGCCCCACGGCGGAGACAAAGATGGCGACCTTGGAACGAGCAAGGATTAAGAGCAGGACGGCCACACGGCACGATGCGAAGATTGTGTTCATGGCGAGACGCGTCGTTGCTGCTCATCGACCGCGGCCTGGCGCTAACCCGCACATTGGAATCAATCCAATTCCAGAGCTGCCACTCCGTTACTTTGATGTGTACACATCATATATCAAATGGGTATACAGTTCTTGCGGTTTTCATGACGTCGCGTTACAGGCAGGCGAACTGGGGGTGGCCCGAAATTTTTTATTTTTTTTGTCCAATCGTGGAAGGCTGATCGCATGAATGGAATAGAAGCAGTTTGGAATAGATTTAAGTTATAGCACCCCTGGGCAGTAGAAAAGACTAACGTTCGGCTCCCTGTACCGGTCATCATCATTTCGCCCCTTTCGCTAAACACCCCTCGCACGTAACAATATTGGATCGCTCCAATCTTTTTGTGTCGCCATCGTGGCTTCCAGTATTCGTATCGCCATTTGTTGGAAAAAGAATTTTGTGCCCCTAGGCTACTACTACTACTACTACTACTACTACTACTACTACTACTACTACTACTACTACTACTACTACTACTACTACTAAACTTATTACCACAGCAGCAGCAGCAGCAGCTGCCGCCACCGCAGCCACCGCAGACACCGCCGCCGCCGCCATGGTCAGCAAAGTCCGATAGGGTCTGCTTGAAAAGCTTCCAGTTAATCCCGAGCGGCTCATATGTGTTAGCATATATAATATGCGCTTACACGCAGCTTGCGAATGAACAAGCTGCGGTACCTGCGGGCTCAGTTCCGTGAACGGCATGCGTGCTTCGGTTTCTATTTTGCACAAGCAGCACCGCCTTACCGCCACCAACGGGCGCCTTTTCACTTTCTTCGAACAGGTCTGCCTTCGCTCTCGCTCACCGGACAGTGCATTATGAGATTGGCGGCGCTAAGTATAGTACAAGGTCAATATGAGCCACATCTTTTCTTTTTTTCAATGTTGCACGACGAGGGCATAACAACACAGGTCTTTGCTACTCTGCTTACGCTGTAGGGCTTAGACTTCCGCCGTAAGCGGGGCACTGCCCGTAATTGAGGTCAGCAAGGTCACGTCGTCTTTGTGTTGTTGTCTTCAGGGCACTCTGGCGTCACTAATCTGCGAGGTTACAAACAGTCAGGGACCCAAAAGGGCCTCGGGCCGCGCGTTTCTGGCGAGTGGCGTGAGAAAAGCCAATCTCTTTCTTTCTATATCTTTGGCTAAAACAAAAAAGAACAAAAAAGCAAACAGCCAAACATTGACGTCAGTTACGAGCGAATTTTCGGTCGTAGCCACGGTACAGCCTACATAGCCCCCATAACAAGCCCACCAAACACAACCATAGGAAAGAATTTATCTCGGGTTCTCGTCATTCACTAGCATGCATGCATGCTGGCGTCATTCGTCAAGGCACAGGGTCATTCTTCGAGCAACATTTTATGAGAACATGTTTGTAGGGCAAATAAGCAACGAAACTCCAAATCAGTGACCCCGACAGCTTTTCCTTATTTTGGTTGTGGCATGCGTGCGGGATAGTTCACCTGGATGCATGGAAACAACTGTCTCAGCACGCGACTGACTTAGAACTATATATGGGACGCACCATGGATCAGCAGCCCTTTGATTGCTTCGTATTTGTTCTCCTTCGGGGCACGTTAGCCGAGGGAGCTGTAATTAGCTTTGAGTGTGCGTGTTTCTGTACTCGAGGCAACTGAAAGTGCATGTCTATACTTGTGGCCTTGTGTGATTCCTTTATTCATGAGTAGTGTTCTACGTATATCTCTCAAGGAAAGCTTTCCAGTTTTCATTAGAGGGTCTCACTATCCCCCACTGTATGTTTATACAGTGGGAACTATGCTCGATAAAGAAACTTGATATTTCAATGTACCAAGCTGCCTGAAAATGACGCTACATCTTATTATCTTACGGTTTGAGTTACCGTGAAATAGTATGGCGCGCTGAGGTTTAACTCTTAAAAAACTGTTTACTTGCATACAGTGGCGTAGCTAGGTCGTCTGGCACCCGGGGCCGATAGGTCTTCTGTCACCCCCCTCATCCCCCCCCCGCGTGTAGCCAGCGGAAAGAGGGATGTCTTCAGAGGTATATGACACCTCCCCTCCCCCACTGGCCCCTTGCACCCGGGGCCCACGGCCCCCGGCCCCCCCTGTTGCTGCGCCAGTGCTTGCACACATTGTCGGTGTTTGGTAGTGTATTTGACAATCTACGAAACAACCACCCGCCGCCGCAGGTTATTCAATATGACATTGCGCTGTTCATATCGAGGTCGTGGCTTCGGCCCTGGCCGCGGTGTCCGCATTCCGATTGGGGATAAAAGAAAAAAAAATACTAGTGTACGTAGATTGAAGTGCGCTTGAAAGAATCTCACGTATTCCGGAGCCCCCCTCCGCTTCGACCTACCTCATAATCACATCGTGGTTTGTTCTGGCAAGTAAAGTTCCAGAATTTTATTAATTTTTAATCTCGCACGTAGCAATAAGGTTACAAAAATGTTTGACGTCTTACTTCACAATGCTGATGCGTACCGGACATGTCAAATGCAGAACGTGAAATCTTGGAATTTCTAAGAACGTGAAACGTGAACGTGAAATCTGAGAACGTGAAATTGAAATTTTTTTAACATATATTCATCAAGTTTAAGTAAAACTTGACAAAACATAGGTCGGAAGGGGAACGGACTCTCTCGGAGCTTCTATTCTGACGGAAACTTGCCAAGACAGGCAACTTCGTACAGACAACTTCGTTCTGGCGATTATCCTTGGAAAGGTGTTCACAATACATAAGAAAGGTGGGAATTCGGCCAGAACCTAATAAGTCCTTCGTTATACACGCCATTTCAAACCTAATAAGTTCTTCGTTATACAGCTCATTTCGAACCTAATAAGTCCTTCGTTATACAGGTCATTTCACTGTACAGGCACTGTAGGGCACTTTAACACGTCGACGGTGAGCGCTGTATATAAAGGCCAATCAGCATGACCACACCAGTAGACGTCTGCAGTTGTTTGGCAATTATCTGTATGGGTTACATTAATAGCGGTCGCCATAGGAATCGCGCTTAGTGATTGGAATAATATTTTTAAAAAAAGGAGCTTGTATGCTGATATCCTAGATGATGATTCAAAATACAAAGAGAGAGAGAGAGAGAGAGAGAGAGAGAGAGAGAGAAATAAGCTAGAGGAAAGGCGAGAAAGTTTACCGATGTGAATATCATATGCAAATAACAGAAGTCAATAAGCCCTTGCACTGGAGAGGGTGGCAGGGTGGCAAACCGGAGAGGAGTATGTAATGAAAAGAAAGGAGGCTACCGGTGGGCACGAGTTTTTAATACAAGTTCCATTGCAAACAGCCAGTCAGAACTGGGAGTTGTAATCTCATGACATTACACGACTATTGCGTCTCTTAGTACAAAGTTACGTACACCTCTTCATTGGTGCTCGTCAATGGCACCGCCTCCATTTTTCATTCGCTTATCTAGTTGTCCTTTTGTGCTTGCCCTAGGCAATGCCTGAAGATTCGTTCTGAAGAGTCCAGGGCTTGGCCATTTCTTAAGTCAGCCTCCTGGTTGGTGGCAGTCTGTTCAATAACCTCTTCAAAAATCTTATGCCAAACTGTTTTCGTCGCTGACAGCTAGTAATCACGGTGTAGAGAGGGACAGTCTGCGCTGATGCAGATGTATATCTGATATGTATCCATGATCATACGCGTAGCGCCACAGACAGGGCCAACCCGCATAGTTGGAGCTTGCAGCTTCTAGGTTCCCGTTATGATTAAAGTCATCCCGGGTGGATTATAAGTGTACTTGTTGGTTTGCGCTTTTGCTCCACGCATAAATATGAAAAGCATGGCATACCTAAGCCTGCCAACTTGGGTGTCTCACCCTGCAAGTGCGGCCAATCGCCCGTTCCGTGCAGACTGCGGGGAGTTGGGGAACACAGATCATTTTACGTGCTCCTACCGATACACGGGTGCACTCTGCAGAGCGAATATATGGGGTTCTTTATGCGCTACTTGAGCGAAGTGACATGCTTGCGGTTCCGCTGAAATAATGATTTGCGCGCGGTGGTGTACAATGTTTAATGTTTCCTAATCGGCGCTAGACTTCTTTGACCTGGAACTTTAGGCATTCGGGTTGCTCTTTAACCCCAGTGGACGTGTGTTGATACAACTTGATGCAGTCACATACCTTTATAACGAAGAGCTATAGGGGCCTTCGTCAGCCGTCGCAGCCGTTGATGCACTGGAAGAAGCAGCCTACAATGTGAGCGACTCGTGGAGCAGTGCAGCAGGAGTGTATTTCTGAAGTCGGCACACTCTCCAATTAAGTCGCTAGAGTTCTGCCGTTAGCGCTATAGCGCAGAGTGCACCTTTGTGAGGTCTGTGAAGTGCAGAGCGTCAACGCTAGGTGGTGCTCGTTGTAAAGCAACAAATTAGCCGCCCGGGACGCCTGAGTTTCTTCGTTGTACAGGCAACTTCGTTCTGGCGGTTATCGTGGTACAGGCGCTCACAATGCATAATAAAGGCGGGAATTGGGCCGGAACTTAATAAGCCCTTCGTTATACAGGTCACTTCGCAGTAGAGTCGTTCGACCGTATCATAAAAGTAGCGCTGCAGGCGCAATTATTGCCGGCCTTTACTGCTGGGCTAAGCCCACCTTTTGCAACATTGTCACCTCTATGAAAAAGGCATCTCCGTAGAAGCCCGCAATGTGGAGGAAGGTTGACAAAAAAGAAAATCGAAAATTGTCATCTGCACGACTGGCCAGGAGCTTTAAAACAAACGCAGAGGGTTCACGATAGCCGCGCTGCTATCATGGATAAGTTCCAGCTTGTTGTATATCCGCGCACAAGCTCATACGGGTTTCTCACAAAGCGAGCTCCGCAGTTGAAGAAAATATTCTCAGATGGTAGAGCGACCACCTCAGAAAGACGTTGGTCCCGAGTTTGATCTCCTGGCCAGGACGAATTAGTCTTCATTTGCGAAACTTTCTTTCTGAGACACTCGTATATGGGTTTCCTTTGTTGCTTCGTGCAGGTGGTTGGGTGACAAGCATACTTTTCATCATCACCAACACCACGCTTCCCGGGTAACAGGCAGCCATCAGGCTCACACTGCCAAGGAAGGCAGCCTATTGCCCTCAGTACTGGATATTCACAAATAACGCGTAACAAACAAACGTACGTTCACTTGGCTTTGTCGCTTTTGCTGCTAAAAAGTGCACTGCTGTGTCTTTGGAGACTTTCTAACCTTGCAGGAGCGGGCCGCAAATTCGTGTCGATACCGTGACAGCACGATACCACGAGAACCAACGCCAACGGCGGAAGTGCGCCTCAAGCGTCCACGTGAATGCTATCGCAGTAATAGGTTGCATTTCCCGCACGATGCAGAGCTATGCACTGTTATTTGACTTTCTTTGTTATCTGGCTGTGCCCAGCGAAAGATTAACTGAGTGAAAGAAACACGAGTGTAACACTGAGTGGGAGTGGTTACTTTCTCGTGTTAGTTCTTCCTTGCATAGTTTCCGTTGATGTCGCGCTTGTTCTTGAAGACAGCAGAATTGCTGACAATTGCTGTCTGTGGCCGATCGCCGGCATTTAACCTGGCTGCGGACGTCGCTCAAGAACCGCAGAGAACTTACATTTCAAGAATTAAACAAAAGAGAATTCCAGATTTTCTCGCTTCTCCGTGATCGTGAGGTAGAAGCGATGTTGGACGGATATATTTAATCCGTGTAGATAACCGGTGGTTTCTTCGGAGTAATGGAATTGGTGTCAACGGAAGAGAGATGCAGTCGAGGACGGCAGATGATTAGGTGCTGCGATGTGGTTAGGAAATTTGCAGACATAGCTGGGAGTGTCGCAATACAGAGTTAATTACATATCGCTTAGTGAGGCCTTCGTCCTGAAGTTGTATTCTCGTTTTCAAACAATGAAGCTTATCAACTGCGGGGATTGTTCATAAAGCAGGTGGTTATTTTACATATTTCATATAGGCTAATGCTCCCGATGATGGTGACGGTGTGGTGGTGACGACGATACGTCTTTCTCGCACCGCTCTCTCTCATTCCGCAAGCTGCACGTCTTCTGACCTCTAGTTCGCTCATAGAAGCCCACGAATTAGAAGAAGGAAAGGCAGAGCGAGAGAGCAGACAAATACGAACGAAAGCTTACAGATGCACTTTCGAACCAGCGAGTATTTGGCAGTCAGGATGCATCATAATGGAAGTTAACCAGGGCGTAAAGCGACAAGTGATCGTACAAACGACAAGCTTACAAAAGCTTAGAATGTACACGTAGCTTTAAAGTATACTATCTCTAGAACGTATAGCTCTAATTGCAGCTGACAGCGACGAAGTCACGGCTGCAGTTCTTGGGACAACACACCTGCACAAGCGACTGTAGCCTGAGTTGGTGTTCGTAGTGTTACGAGTGCTACTGTGCTGTGATAGTCTGCACTGATGGTGACCGGCTGCGATTGTGCGTCTGTGCTCCCTTTCTCTTTTCCCTACTTTCTTATCGTTTTACCTCTCTCCTACTCCTCTCTCAGTGTAGGCTAGCAAATCGTATTTTCTCTTCTAGTTAACCTCGCCGCCTTTAACCTTTCTTCTGCCCCCCTCCCCCCCCCCCCCGTCTTTCTTTCTTTATTATTTATTTACACTATCAGGGCCCGAGGGTAATACAGAGAGGAGTGGTTGGATAATACATTATGAAGTGAGTTTTTGACGAAGTGATCACACCGACGACATGACGATAATTTCTCGCCTTACGCCCTCGTTCACTTAGGTTGTGCCTTGTTTGTCAGAGACTCGATAGTTCTAAAATTTGACCATTCGTTCCTTTTCGTCTATTTCTTCACTTTCCCTTTCCTTCTTCTAATTATTAGGCGGCCGGGAGAAAATAGGGAAGTCAAAAGTGTTGCGGCGCTCCGACGTGTGTAAGAAGGCTTTTGCCAACAGCTGGTTCGCAGCGTTAAATAAACAATCACAGAAGCACGTACACGTCCCGAGTAACGTTAAGCTGCCCGACTCTGCCGAATCCGTCCTACTGTTTACGCGCACAGTTGGACGACAGGCAGCCGGCTGGTGCCCGTCAGCGGAGTATAGGCTCTCTCTCCTGCCACTCACGACGTTGATGAATGTCTCTCAGATCCGTGTCATATTGCCTCAGTGCTACAAGGACAGGTTGTAGGGTGCACTTGCACGCGTGCTTCTGCACCGCACCAAAGTTGAATCGTCGCAAAGAAAAAAAAAAGTAAACGGAGGCCTCCAAACTGAGCTTCTTACGTCACGGTGATTATACTTACCTATGGATATTTACAAATAATTTTAAAGTTTAAAGATCGTGCAGTGACTTAACTAAGTGGCAAGGAGTGGCAAGGAGCCACAGCATAGAGCTCCAGAGGTGGCTATGTTCATTTCCACTTCAGCAAAAACAGAGGCACACTCCCGCCACTCGGGTAGAGTTATACATGCAGAGGCAAACATTACCATTACACAGCCAGCGTTGCATACCCAATACCGGCACACAGTTAAAGATGTAAAACCTGCGGTTAAAAGGTTGTTCCACGTACACCACCGTGTCGTTAGCGGCGCTGGCAAACACTTCCATGCAGGGCTAATCTTATACACGTAGGGAAATACCTAAGGAAGTGCGCGGGAGGATGGCCACTACGATAGCCTAATTGGTGAAGCACCACCACGCGCGATGCGTAATATGTGGGTTCGTTGTCCCACCTGTGGCAGGTCATCTCTTCGTCCACGCCCATTTCCGCTTATCTGATCAGTTCTACAGATACAGAGCAGGCTCTGTATTAGGTCTGTTGAAAATAAAGCATTCATTCATTCAAAAATCAAACATTATAGTTAACCTCCCCTATGCTTTCTCTGTCTTCATTGTCAGTCACATTGTATGGCTATGTCTTACAAAAATCAAGCCCCTCAGAACTCCTTATTCTTCTCGCATTGCAATTAGCATTTTTTAGTATGTAATAATTACTAAATAAAAAGTAATATAGAAGATCTAATATAGAAGATATACAAAATCCCTTCCCTGCTTCGAGAAATTTCGACAAACTTCGGTGCTGACGGTGGCTCTCCTGATGTCTTGGAATTCGAGTGTTATCCTTGAGCAGTATTTGAAGTATCTAAAAGATTGAAAGTTTATTTAACATAAATAAGTTATACAATTAAAAGTAGGCACTTTTGGGACCCAACAAATTTGTTAGCGGGTTTGTTACATTTATTAAGTTTGTTAAACAAGACACACTCGGAGAAAGAGAAGGCCACCGTTGATAATATTGACAACACGTGACAATAGGACTGTATTGGACTGAAATATCAACTTCCGGGAAAGGAGCCCAGAGTCGTTGTTATTACACTGTACAGCCTTAGCGATTTAAGAGCACCTGATGTTTGGCGAGTCGATTCTTAGCAAACGAAACACGTAGCTTAAAACAGTCGGACACGAGATAGAGGAAATGTGTTTTGAAATAAACCCGACACACTTTTAACCGAGGAACATGCTGGAATGATGTCTAAATTTCACTTAATGTATTTGCAAAGATATATTTAAAGGGGACCTAATACGAAGGACGATACACTGCTTGCTGTCGCCTTTTACCTTCAATATAGCGTTTCTTCTCAGCTGGTGCAACACCCTTGACTCCTCTCTTCTTTATTCTTACGCATTGCGCTTGTGATAACCCTTCGGAGTGGACGGATAAGAAGGGTGCCGGGCAAAAAAAAAAAAAAAAATATGCGATGAAGGAACGGTGACAGAATGGGCGGGGCTCACTAACGAGAGCCGTTTCCTCGTGTCGTAGGACACTTGAAAGGACGTGCTCGCGTGCGCGAGCAATCAATTCATGTTCGGCAGCATGGTACATATGTGAGCGAGTTGCCGGCTTAAAATTGTGAAGAAACCGTGCAAACACGGTAGGACGGCTAACATGCAGCCCTGTGCCGTGCGTCTTTTAGGCATCGCCGCGTGCTTGCGCTGCTTCCGCACCGTGGGAATTCAAAGTCATCCACGATCGCCCGATCACCAGCTTACATGGGCCATAGCACCTGCTGTCACGTCATCGCTGACGTCACAAAAGCTCGAAAGCTGCAGAACAGAGCACGCCATCTATTATGGCAAGACGTAAGCTCTCCACTGCCATACATGGGAATAATATTCGGCTCAGCATTGTCTACGCACCTTGAATTTTTTCTTACCGTGTTGGAAACCTATTTGAGTTCGGCTTTAAGGTATCCTTTCTTTTGTCTACTTTAATATGGGGTTGGGATGACTGCTACATATACATGCCGCATAAAGAAGGAAATAACTAAAAAAAAGAAGCGAAAAATAAAACAAACGGAGCACTTGTGCCTTGAAAACTTAGCCCAATTACCCGAATAACCGGATGGCAAGCGTGTTTGCATGCAAATCACTGGAGCGGATTCGCGCGAAGGTCAACGTGACCTAGGTCTGCGTTCAAGGCACCAAAAATGGACTACGCAGCCTTGTTACGGTATAGCTCGTTGCCTCTGGGCAAGCTAATTTGCACGAAGCGTCAATTATGTCCAGATCAGAATCAAACCGAAAGCCAGCCAAGCCTTGCGCGGCTGACGAAGTGAATTGTTGTGCATGCATGTGAACAGCGCGAAGCAGGAAACGAATTTGACGCTTAACTCGCTCCCTGGTTGGCGGCTCCAGCTGGGAACGTTCGGTTCACCAAAGCTTCCCGTGACCGTGGCGACGTAGGAATCATATAAGAGGTTGATTGCTTGCCCCATTTGCGGTACAGTGTGAACTGCATTTTCGTCGAATCGTAGACCTGAGATGTGCGCACATTCAAGCAATTTATGCACCAAAGAGAAAGAGTGCCGTTGAAGCTTCCTTTCAGCACAGCACGTCAGTTCCACGGGCTATATTAGATGGGTCTCTTGGGTATTTAGTTTCGTCGACCCATTTCTATAGTATATGATATTTTTATGTAAAAAAAAATAAAACATTTGTAAAAATATAAAATATAGATGTCTCAGAAAACCTAATACCATCATTAAAGAAAGCAATTAGAATCCTACAACAATATTGTAGACTGGCTTTCTCAGTAAAAAAAAGAAAAGAAAGGAGAAGCAGAAGAAGAAAGAAAGAAAGAAAGAAAGAAAGAAAGAAAGAAAGAAAGAAAGAAAGAAAGAAAGAAAGAAAGAAAGAAAGAAAGAAAGAAAGAAAAAAAGGAAATGGCACTATTTCATTTTTCGGAGGTTATCATGCTGTTTTTTATTGAAGTGTGTAAATTCTAAAATCTCGCTCTTTTCGAAATTCGGTTTCGCTGCACGAAACTGCTCCCGAATCTCACCAAGCTGCCCGATCATATATTGCAAAAAAAAAGAAGAAAATGATGACTTTTCCGCGCCATCAGACAACCAGCATTTCTATTTATAGTTGTTACCGCGTGACCTGTGCGACTTTTTCATTACATTGCAACGTTATTTACCTAACATTCATTGAGGTGACATCCAGGAAACTCACGAGCAAAAAAAAAAAGCATATTTGTTTGCTTGTTTGTTTGTCTGCTTTCTTAAATTACTGGTGCGGTCGGTTTCTTTTGAGCACTTCTCTCTCGCTGGTCAGTATTTTTCATGCCAACATACTTTCTAATGTTCGATGAAAAGCAAAACCCTGGAAGATACTACAAGCCACGCCCACGAATTTCTGGCTTACTTTCGTTGCGGCATCGCCCAGCGTCAGAACGTCAACACGTTCTGCGTGACAGCCACATGGCCATCATGAGAGATGTTAGTCACAGTGTGTATCCATTATAGCTTTCGGTAACCAAGAGCGGCGAGTAGAATGTTTGTAACTATCATGCTGACAAACAGGCTTGGAGACGCCCACCGTGCCGAAAGTACACTACGAATGCGTGTGAAACTTCGATTTAACGAATTCGATAGTGTCGACCCGGTAATAATTTCGTTAAAGTGAGTCTTCGTTCAATCAAAAACGCTTAGAATACACGTATTAATAGCAACATACGCGATTCAGAAAGTATTTGCCCCTATTTTTTTAAAGCATGAAATGGTTTTACCTCCCGTTGTCGGCGACCTTCGAGTGACCTTGAGCCAAACGCCAGAATTCGGTCTGTCAAACGAGAGCATGCGGGCAAATTGCGAGAACGAAACGAGATCGTCCGTGCAACCAGTCAAAACCATTACATACACTAGTTACAAAAATAAAAATATTGCTTGCTAGTTCTTCCAAATGTTTGTTCACAACATCACTCAAGCTGCAGCTTCTGGTACGCTGAAGTTTCAGTCTTCATTTCCAATAGCGACTTTCAAAAGGCAGATACAGGGCACGTGCTATACACTTGATTGTCATCTTTCCGTGCTCAGACAATGTTGCCTTTGCTCCTTTCAACGCCAGCTGTCCGTGAGGTCCGCGGCGCGCCCGGCGCACCGCTAATGGCCGTTTGATGGAGACGCGACTCACAATGAGTTTCTGTCTGTGACAGGCAACTATTGCGTGGACCAATGCACAGTATGGAGTGGTGTGGTGTGGTGTGGTGCAGTGTGGTGTGGTGGGGTGGGGTGAGCCGTTGGGAACATGTACTACAACTATATTAATATTGTGGCTAGCATCACCGCCAACCAATCTGCTTTGCCGGTAGCCATTCCATCCTTACATCTACTCTCAATTACCGGAGAGCCAGCACGTTTTTAGCCAAATTACAGCTGTAAATGCGAAGTCAACACATCGATTCACATCGGTGGACCTTTCTTGGATCGGCCCGGCCTTATCTGCCAGTAACTCCGTGCCATGACGCTGCTGTCGGTTGTTGAAGATGGCGGCTGTGCATCACACGTCCACGGTGTACGAGCAACGAAGTGTGGCTAGTTTTCTATCAAGCAAGGGATGAACGTTCGTCAAAATCCACAGGGGAATGCAGCCCATGTATTGGGAAAGGTGTCTCGCTTTGAGAAGTGTGAGGTGCTGGTGGTGTGAGTTCGCAGAAGGGCCGAAAGTAATGATTAAGCCAAGACAGCAGTCCGATGGTGGTTCCTCAGTCGGCCGGACGAATTCTACCACAGGAGCATCTGAAATTTAAGAGTTCGATGGGACAGTTGTCTGAACCGGTGTGGGGACTATGTGGAAAAATAGTGTAAGGTACGTAGAATAGTACGTATATTTGTAATTAGATGCATGCGCCTTATTTTAGCTAATAAAAAATGGGTGCAACGACTCTCTGATTCGCCCTTTACTTATTTAACAACAAAAATAAAAATGTAGCTTTTTACTCGCACCCATTCGAAGACAATAATCCCAATGAGGCCGCCTTGTGTTCATTCATGATAGCCTTGGCAAAACTTAATACGACAGTGGCGACGCCCCACCACGTGAACTGCATCACTGCAAATAAATATATCCACGCATAAATTTTCCCGCACTTCCTCGCAAAAGTTCGTTAAGTTTGGCGAGACGTACGTTGAGTTCACTGCATTGCTACGTTTAATCGATAATTTCTGTTTCGTGTATTCGACGTTTGACTATTCCAGTGCAGTGCCGTAAGCAGGCCTTATGTGTGCCCTTTGTTAGGGGCCAATATTTTACCATATATGCATTATATCGGACAACGTTGCCCACTGACGACATTGTAATAGACAAGTATTGTCCGCTATGTATGCCTTCTACTAGGAGAACGTTGATCGATGTAGTCCAAATATGGAATCAATATCGACCATACGTCGGCCAACGTTGGCTAAATGTAGGCCCTATTTACAGCGCTACTTGAGACGTTTCACATGGTCCCCGCTCGAGAACAGCATCGCAGCAGCCTCGATCGCGTCGCCCCTATAGCTATCCCTGTCTTTCACTCCTCGAAGTAGAGGGGGGCCCCTAAGGAAGCAGACTTGGAGCGTCAACGACCGAGAAACGCCCTTTTGCGCTCCAAAGTGCGCGCGGGAGGGGGCAGCTTTTTTTGGGAACACCCGACGCGCGCCGCCTTTCCATAACGCACGACGTCCGAGCGCTCTCCCTCCGCTCCCGGCAACAGCGTCTGACGGAGCCGGGACGCGCGCATCTATAAGCCTTCGCTCGACGAGATGTCGCTCGCCTTGCAACGAGGACGAACAGCGGGAGAACGACGATGGAGACAACTTGTTCACTTGAGTACCTCCTCTCCCCACACGGCTAAAAAAAAAAGAAAAAAAAAGAAAGCGAGTGCCAGATCGGGTATTCAGGCGCTGTGTCTTGCTGGAAAGAGGACCGCGAGAAATCAGCGTGAGTGACGATCGTTGCCTGTACCTGCTATGCAGCTGACGTGCTGACACAGCACATTCTGTCACAGCGTCCTGTCGGCAGTTTACCAATGGCGCATCGGATCCAGTAGCTAGGCGCGCTCTCTCGCGAGCGGTCGCAAGCGAATGGGCGCCGTGGACCTCCTTGTGCGCTTAAATGTCGAGGGCCGTCACCGGTAAGCGTGCCGTGCAGAAGCTCATGTATAGCGGTAGCCGTCGTACGGCCACCGAAGCGGGACGAAGGCTATACAACGGTCGAAGCACCCGCTGGATGCGGCGAGAACGTCGAGGATGAATGGCTCGTGCTTAACTCGAAGCCCTCTTCACGTGCACAAGCCAGAGTGCGGGACTCGGAAAAAAAAAAATTTTATGGCCGTAGTCGGTCGTGGCGGTAGCAGCTAAGCTCATCTGCGCGCTTGAGACACTTCCGCGAATTGCCTTTCCCGTCGCGCGTGGATGCCCACCCTTTAGCAGCGGCGGTCCCTGTGTATCCTGCGATAATTTAGCGGTGCAGGCAGGGCGTTCTGCTTGTTTCTTTTATAAGTTCATCATATTTTTTTTACATACATATCCCAGTGTATGAACAGAACGAAGGAAGTGGGCACCCTGAATACGATTAGGCACGATAGCTAGTAGTATTTATTTATTTATTTACTTATTTATTTATTTATTTATTTATTTATTTGTTTGTTTGTTTGTTTGTTTGTTTGTTTGTTTGTTTCCAAATACTGCCATCTTGCATCAATGCACAAGTCTTGAAAATAAAGAAATATTAGCAAACAGAATTGGACAATTGAATAACAAATTTATCAAGAGGTGCACTTCACGCAAGGACATTTCAAGGTCATTCCAAAGTTCAGTGGTGTGGGGGAAGAAGGAAGACCTAAAACAATCCAGAGATGGTCTAAGGGGAACAAGGTTCAAGAGAATGGGTCCACCCTGTACGGGGTGCTCAACAACTTCTGAAAACAGTGGGAGATTTACTGTGGAAATGTTGATTAACTATCTTGTACAGGAGAATAACGCGCTCGCGTTTACGTCTGATTGCTATTGTGGGGCAGCGATAGCTCGGCTGCATAAAAAGCAAGGCGTGGAGGGGCGATCATAGCGGGGAAAAATAAATCGAACTGCTTTCTTTTGCACGGATTCAAGTTCATGCAAATCGCAGACATGATAGTGGGACCAGACAGTGGGCGCGCGTTCAAGAATTGGTCTCGCCAAGCTTTTGTAGGGAGTCAGTTTGCATTCTTTAGGTGAGCTCTTAAGGGTTCGCTTTAAGTAGCCTAATCTTCGCTGTACTCTCGCGCAAATTATGTCTATGTGCCTGTGCTACTTCCAGACGACGAGCAAAACGAGAGCAAGGTAAAAATGGGAGCCAACGTTTCGACAAGCGGACCTGTATTTTTCAAGGCTTGAAAAAGACAGGTCCATTTGTCGAAATGTTGGCTCCCGCCTTCACCTTGTTCTCGTTTTGCTCATCGTCTTGAATTTCCATCTCCCGCTTTCCCCGTGTTTTCCGTCTGCTAATCCCAGTTAGACATGAAAGTTACTCCTAAGTATTGATATTCATTAACGCTTGCCAATATATTGCAGTTATAACCATACGTGACATTTAGGGATTGTTATTTCTCATTCGTACAAGTCCAATCTGCCATCTCCTGCTCCAGACACAGAAGAGTGAAAACGCCTCGTTTAGTTTCTGTTGGTCAATTGGGTTAGATGCACTGGGGTAAGCACACAATCATCGGCGTTTAATCTTATTTTAATAGAAGAATCACCAACAGCTTCAACAACATCATTAACATAAATAAGAAGCAAGAGTGGCCCCATGACCGAGCCTTGTGGGACCCACAAAGTCACAGTGATTGTGGCCGACTGTGCATGATTAAGGTCAACATACGGAGACCTTAATCTGTTAATTGTTATCTGTTTACTCTGCAAGCTGTAACCCAGGCAAGGAGCTTATTTTGTCTAACGAATAAGCCAAGTTTATAGAGAAACTTACTGCGAAATATCGTATTAAATGTTTTTGAGCGGTCTATGGAGGATGCGTCTATCTGTCATCTTAAATTTAATGCTGAAACAATGTCGTGGGTGAACTTAATTGGTTGCGATTCAGTAGAAAAGCCTGACCGAAAATCGCTTTGTGTCTTAGATAGAATGTTATGTTCGGGTAACTACTCCGCAATATATTTGTGAATTATATGCTCTAACAATTCACAGCAAGACGATATCAAGGATACTGGCCTTTAGGTATGCCTGTTTCTGTCTTTATGAGTAGGAATGATTCAAGCATTTTCCCAGAGTAAAGGTACAGTTGATGTTTCCAATGATTGCTTAAAATTTACTGTTAGGTATCGTCAGCTCCACAAGGGATATCACTTTAAGACCACATTTAGAATACCGTGTCTAAATTAAGCAGTAGGTTGTGCACACCGGAAGCAACCACATAGGTTAGAAAGGGGGCTAATATTGCTGTGGTATTAAAGGGGGCGGGGGGGGGGGACCGTCGTCCAAAGTGAAGAGTGCACTTGAAGTGATCGCTCAAGACCTGAGAAATGGCCGAAGGATCCGAGCAAGACATCATGGATTGTTTAATTGTTGACAGAAAAGGCAGTATGCATTTCAATCTCGCTTTATTGAAGGCGAGGATGCCCTAGATTTATTTCGTTAAATTGAGAACTACGCTAAATCGAGACAATTAAAGGAGTCATGTGAAAAAAAAAATCGTTATACTTATTCAAGAGCGAAAAAAAAAGTGGGAAAAAACTGTTTTGCCTAAGTACGCAATTAATGCAGACAGCGAACTTGCTGACTGCGTGTTGTGTTTTGTCATGGAAGCGGACAGTTCGTAAAGTTGTCCGATACAGGTCAGCAAAGTTTATTACTTAAACATAAACAGATCACGATAGATCCTGTGTTTATGGAATTTCCATATAATGGCTGATCATTTTTAGGTTTTACTGAATATTTATAAGTTTACTGTGGCAGATAACACAAATCTTGTCCTTGAGCCGGGTTATTCAGAAAGGCCGACGTTACTTCTAGGAGTATTCGAGACGCATATTAAACTAAGGAACAAAGGTTACCTAATTAACTTCTTATTTAATTACTTGATGGCACAGAGTGCAATTTACGAATTGTATTCGGTGAGCTTGCAAGGCGTATCCACTTGGAATGAACTTCCAGAATGACACTAATTCGGAGGTATGGGCCATCAATCTCACCGTGAAAAATGCACCGCTTTTCCACTTGATTTTTAAAGATAGCAATCTTTTATGTGTTGATCCTCAAAAGTAACTGGAATGTCAATGTATTTCGTCGCACACTTTGGGAAATATCTTGAAACTGATGTCATCCGGGAGATTCACTTGAAGTCGATACGTCTTGTAAATTCACCGGCTGCAATTCGTAAATTGCTTTATGAGCCGTAAAGTAATTAGGTAGTAAGGTAATTTTTTTTATAATTTCAATATTTGTTTCGATTTCTTGTGCTAGTGATGTCCGCCTCTACGAATAATCCAGCTCAAGGGCAAAAATTGTGCTACCTTCCGAATTCCGAAAGGCTGAAAAATGATCACCTCGTATACACGCAAAGGGAGCAGGGGAAAAAAAAATTCGTAACCCGGAAAACCCGGTTTTCACCCACATTTTTACGAGAAAAGAAAAAAAATAATCGTTCATTTGGATGAGACGTGGTGTCCACTTCGTTGGTTCGAGGTTTTCAACGAATTATAAGCTCCGTGAACACGCGTCGGGGAATCAAAAGCACTTCGCTAAACTGAAAATTTCGTAAAGCCTGCTTTCGTTTATTCGAGCTTTGGCTTTCATAGCTTCGCGGAAGTTCAGGTATGCCGCCAGCCTGCTGGTTTATACCAGTACGGCTTCGTATCCACCGTCACAGAGTGCGCGCCGTACAGCTCACAGTTTAGCTGTATATATACTCTCTCGTACGAGACCGCTCAGGTACAATCACTCGCGCCTTCGGTGCAAGTGATTCTTTATAAGGGCAGGGCAATACCCTTATTAACAATTTTCGTGAGGGAACAAAAATAGGTCGTCGACAAGGGGTGGGGGTGGATAGGGGGGGGGGGCGCAGTGCGGTGCACGACGTAACAGGGGAGCCATCACCGTGCCACGTAGAAACTACATGAGTGCGCGTGAGTGAACGGAGGATCATCGCAATTACGTGTACAAAAAAAAAAAGCTACACTATTCTTTAAAACGGGAACAGTCTACCCGAGCCGTCATCCGCGTATCGGTGAATGTGGCGACGCGGCTTTTGATCATCGAGAGTTTGCTGCCTACGAAACAAAGTGTGTGCATTCGTTTCGCACAGCTTTTGCGAACCATACAGTCCTCGCCAGTTCAATGCCAGTTATTGCATAAAACGTGGCCCGGCGCGACATACGCGAGCGTTGCAATGTGTACACCTCTCCGTCTGACGGCTGCAGGGAATTCGCTGCGCGCTCGTCCTGCACGAAGCCTGCACCGCGTGAAACGAGTGGCCAAGTGAAGCACCTCGCGAACTGGTTCAGGGAGTGCAAGGGGATCGAATTGACATGGAATTAGAGCGACCAGCGACGACCACATAAGAGCGCGCGGATGAAGTCATGTGAGAAGAGGACGGCGACAATAGGACGCGGACAATGCGGCCTTGAATCTCGAAACAAAGAATGAGAGATTCTAGGAATGAGAGTGCAGTTTGTAACAGGTTAGGTGTTTTGCAAATTTTAGAGGTACAGCTGTAGCACTAAGCTATGCATCCAGATGGAGAGGCTAATGGGAGAGAAAACGGCACAAGGAGCACACGGCGACGCACATTTAGAAGTTGATGGGCTGAGTGGAAGACAAATCAATCAACGCAGCTGCACGCACCAGTGAGGAAAGTTTAAGTGTTATTAAATCCAAGATAAACGGGATGGTATGCGCTTATAGTAGGACCGGTCAATCCGGTCTTTCTTGTGCATTGTTGTTGCTTCAAACAACAAAAACAAGAAGAAGAACGACAACAATAAGGCTTAGCCACAGCATGGCTGTTTCGATGCACCTTTTTTTGGAGCCTCAAAGCTTGAGTTCAACCATGGGATGTTCACATCGCAATCCGAAATGTGGCTCTATCATAAAAGTCTTGTAGGTAGCCTTGCTGAGCACATTTTACTGCTGCTGTGGTCCTCTGTCTCCTTAGCGCATTTTCCCTCTAACCTTTAACGATAAAAGAAAAATACGTTTCGTGATTTAATTTTGGCTAATTTGTCGCTTAGCACTCCTAAATCCACCTCTCTTACTATTCGGATTTCGCTAGCTTCGACAGTTCTCTTGATGTAAACCCCTCATGTATTTCTTTCTCCTTTATGGCCAATCCCCCAGCAGTTTCGGGTGAGTCTAACAACAACAACGACAAAAAAAAAAGTCAATCACCGTGGACGCTTTTCTGCTGAATATCGGCGATCGTGCCATTCCTTCGGTATCATACCAGTCCTGCGTCCGCGCGCCGATTTTTGTATTTGACACCATGAATCAAATTAAACTAGCAAAATTCGTAGTCCAAGTTGCTTCAAAGTTCATATGCGCAAAACATTTGAGGAAAGCAACAGCGCAACACCACCATCACTAACCAATATTTCTTGGCCAGTCCCCTGCAGTAGGTGAGTCTCAAGGCTCACAAGAAAATGACATTTCGGGCTTTGCGCAGGACCTTCCCTTCATCGCTACCTCTTTGATATCAAATTTGAGTTAGTCGCGCAATTCTAACTTCTATCCGGTCTGTTTCCTTGTATATATCTTTTATCTTCATTGATCCTCTTAGGAAATGTATTTCTGTTATACTACTTCCTGCTGCGGGATTCTTAACCTATCTTCTTTAGTGGGTACACATCATGTAAGGCGATCACCACCACCACCATCATCATCATCATCATTGTCGTCGTCGTCGTCGTTGTTGTTGTTGTCATCATGTGCTCCGTTGTGCCTGATCGAGAGCGCTTGCAATCACAATCGAAGGGTGGGAATGGGGGAGGGAAACACAGAGAAAAAAAACCAAGCAACTGCGCCTCTGCGGGAGACGCTTCTGGCACCCCTTTTAATGCATCAACCCTGCCATTAACCGCGCCAACGGCCAAACCGCAAGCACCCCCAGCCTTCGGCACCCATGGCCACGTTGGTCCCCAATGAAGACGTATCGCGTCCGCTCATTAGCTGTGCGCACGCACTGCGCGCTCAGGGTCTCGTGAGTGCAGAATAATTTACACGTGCTCACGGGGCCTCACTGGTTTGGCCGTCTTGCGACATCACGGACGGCCGAGTGATTACGGAGCCGCTGTATGGACTCAGTCATGATTGACACAAGCTCTTTCGCGTGTGCGTACGATGCGTTCATAAGTGGCCCATTTACGCCCTTCGAACTTCTACGTGCAAGGGTGAGAGACGTCGAGGTGTTGGCTCAAGGCTCGCGCGCGGACGGCAAATGCATGCGTTTTCACTTGCGCAGAACGCTCTCTGAAGCGCGATAACGACAACGCCGTGTGTCGCACGGCCGCGGGCGGCGGTATTAAATGGACACGAAAGAGGAAAAATTATTTGGGATTTCTTGCTAAATTCCCCTTCTAACATACCGAAAAGGCCGCTCTTACCGCGAGAAGACGCTTGGTATAAGCGAGGGAAAAAAAATCCCGTGGCTGCTTAGTGGATATGGCGTTACGCTGTTAAGCACGTGGTCACAGGATCAAATCCCGGAGACGGCGGCCGCCATTCGATGCGGGGAGAATGCAGAAATGCCCGTTTATCGTGCTTTGGGTGCACGTCAAAGAGCGTCACGTAGTCAAAACAATCCGGAGTCCCGCACTACGGCGTGCCTCATGATCAGATCGTGGTTTTGGCACGTGACACATTAGCATCTTATTTTCGATAAAGGCGAAGACAATTTCCAAATGTATTGGCTTTTTTACTGGTCAGCTGCATTCTTTCACAGCACATTGTATTGCACATTCACATTGATTGCTCAAATGTCTCAAATGTGTAGTTGAACATGAGACGAGCACTTACTCCCACGTAAAGAAATCGCTAGCACTCTATCTATCTTATAGTGTTTATGCCGAGCTGGGACATCATGTGAAGTCTTTGCTTAAGGAACTGCCCTGAAATAAACAAGAACGTTTCCGGCGAGACTTGTCTTCGACACCGCGCTAGTCACTGACTCATGGTTCTGTCTGTAGACGGTCGGCGCTGTCACCAAGCGTGAGGTCGTGCGAGTCACGGGGAATGTGTGAACGAGTCCTCGCACGGCAGGTTCGGGGTGACCCTTGGGACTGCGCCCTGTGGTAGCCTGACGAATGACGCAATCGGGCAGCTTAACGACAGGCTCCTCGAAACAGTCTCATTTTCAGAGTTGTGAGCTGCAGAAGAACCGTAAGGTATTACTTCAATTTATTACGAGTGTTAATTCTCTGAGTTGCATTTTGTGACAAAAAGAACATAGAAGGAGCAAGAAAGGCTGAAGTGAGTCAATCATATTCTCTTTCCTGCGCGACGTCAGAAAGATGCAGCGGGTGTGAAAAGCGACAGCGCCGAACACCGTTTGTTACCGCTAGTTAACTAAATTAAATTGTTGGGGGCTTAACGTCCGGAAACTACACAGTAGATTATGAGAGTTGTGAGAGCTGAGGATTGATTTTGACCACCTGGGGTTCTAGAACTTGCACCCAGATCACGGTACACGAGGCGCTCTTGCATTAAGTCCCGTCGGAATGCGTCCACCCATGCTGTGGCGATCGAACCGGCAACCTTAGCAAGGCAACGCCATAGACGAGTGGTGAAAAGTCAATCCCAAAGTGTTATTATATAGCCAACAGAAAGCAACCATGAACAAAGCAAAGGGGGATAAAAAGAAAGAAAATTAAACAATGCGCTGCCCAAACACGTTTATATAGATCATGAGGTTTACAACTGTAGGCACGCATGGCCTAGTATGTCGCCGGCGAAGTGTACCCTTTAAATTGTGCGTGGTAGAATTTCCTTTACTTATTGCACTAACATACCTGCGGAGTCTCCGGAATATTTCGTAAAGTTTAAGCAATTTGGGCTTCTTCTCGGACTTGACGAATGTTTACGGCACTTCTTGCGCAAAAAGGAATTCGATTGGCGAAAAAGCTTTAAAGGAGGGGAAAGGTGAGCGAGAGAAATAGTGATGGCAATAAGCCGGCTCCTAGTGGCAGCGCAAGCCGCCACGTATACTGCAGAAGGCTACCTAAGTGTTTTCCCGCAAGTTCCTGAAGCAGGTGAAATCGGCGTCAACAAGGTCGAAAAATGTCCCTGGGATCTAAATAATACTACGGTTCTTATCGGTTTCTGCCGTGCGAAGTTCGCTACTGCAAATTGTTGACGATATAGTCCGTGGATATGTCACCGAAAATGCGTGCTGAAGCCTACGGTCCAAAAAAATGCGTGTCACTCCCCTCTACCCCCCTCATACGCTTGCGGGGTTCTTACGAATTTTAATATTCAGAGGTTGGCAGGCGTTTACCAGCAAGAATGTCATAGATAATACTTCTTCCTATCGTGGCAAACAAGAATGACGAAAGAACAGGCCATCGCGCACCGCCGCAATTGTACCGAAACAAATAACCGCCGCGGTATCAAACGTGGTTCGTTCTCTCTTACCTGTACACGGTGAAGCGCTTCAACGACGCCACAGCGCGTTCGATCACAATCATTGAGGAGATCTATAGAACGTCATGTATGCCATGAGCCAGTAGGCAAAGTGTAGCTAAAAAATAGCGCTGGTATAGAGGCGACGCCTACGCAAGTATCGCTGTAGCACTAGGCAGGACGTATGGAGACGAAATCCCTTTTGCAATGTTCAGTGATATACGGCACATCAGAGCAACATCAAAAAAGCTGACAAGTGTTTGATTTCATGTTCGAACTGCCTGAAAAGAACAGCTAAAATACATTTCATGGTGCAAACTAGACGAAGAGAAAGAACACAACGACAGGACACTCGCCAACTTCCAACTGATTTTATTCAGAACCAGAATGGCATCACGTACCACACTCAGCATGGAGAAAAGACGGCGGTCCCGCACTCCGCCCGCGACCGCCTGATCATCCCGCCGCTTCCCAAGAACATGCACCCGACGCACCACGCCGGGAGATGCAACAAACGAGCAAGCAACCTTCAGAAGAAGTTTGGTAACAGCAACGAGGCAGTGTACGTAGACGCTGCGCGATGTGGAGGAGGGAGAAGCGCACACGCGATCGCGGTTGCAGACCGCACGGGTAAGTGCCTCGCGAGCGCCACGGTGACCACGGGACACACGGAGGCGGCCGAAGAAGCCGCGATAGCCCTAGCACTCGCCACGGTGCCGAACGCTGCGATCGTGATCAGCGACTTGCAGGCGGCAATCCGTGGCTTCACGCGCGGTCGCATCTCGCGGGAAGCGGCCCGCATAATCCAAATTTCTGACGACGGCGACTCGTCATCGCCCTCGCAACCCCAAAATTCTACGGTCTTTTTCCTCTGGACCCCGGCACACACCGATGTTCCGCTCGCGGGAAACGAGGCGGCCCACGCCACGGTTTGAGGTCTCACACGCCGATCCGCCGCTGATTATGTGGCCGCCGCCTCCGCCCCCGAGAGCGGGGCATCGGGTCTGCCGGATCGGGACACTACAACAGAAACACAGCAACAGGAAACACAGTGGGCGTGGGGCGATCGCCTTACGAGGTTCAGAGACCTCACCCAACACTACAGACTCGAAAGACGCACATTCCTGCCACCGCACGATAAATTGAACAGGAACGAGTTAGTAACTTTACGCTTGCTCCAGACACACACCTACAGTAGCCCCGCCATCTTACACCACTGCTACCCGCGTTTGTATCCAACAGACACGTGTAAAACTTGCGGAAAGAGAGCAACGCTGCGACACATGCTCTGGGAATGTACCGGCAACAACGGTAATCAAACCAGCCCCGTTCGCGACGCGTCCATAATCGTGTCCGTTGGGATAGCGTTCAATTCAAATAGCGTCCAACGACTTCATGGCTCCACTAATGCTTTTAACAAGTCCTTCTTTCCGACCGCAATTGAAGAATGGAACCTGCTGCCCGATTCAATAACTAATGAGCACGACGCGACAAGGTTTAAGGCGATGTTGTTAAATCATCTGGGTTGACATGTTTCTTTTTGCTCCGATTTGTGTTCATGAAATTTTATCCCTTTTTCTGTATTGAGTTTTTTTTTTCTTCCCTGTAAACATTGTGTACTCGACCTGCTGCCCTAACCTTTCGCCGACATGTGTGGCGCTTGTGGCTTCAAGGCAATATTGGCAGGCACCGTGTTAACTATTGCGTTCCTTCCTTCTTTTTATGTCCCTGTGCTGATTGTTATGTTTTTGACCTTTGTTCTTTTCTACCTTGTACACTCTCCCCCCTTATGTAATACCCCGACAGGGGCCTTTAAGGGACAATAAATGATGATGATGAAGGCTCGAGCTCGCTTTCTACCCGATGCCACCCCGGATGCAGGAGCCGCCGGGGACCTTCTCCGTAGGCGTCGCCGCCGCTGGGAGGCGGCTCTCAAAAGCTCAGAGCTGGCAAACCAGCTCTGGGCCGTCCGGCAAGCCGAAGATATGACCCCCGAGTCCAAGGACTTCGAGCCGCCACCTGAGGCCACCACAACAAACACTGCCGGGCTAGTCTTTAATAAAGTTTCTTCTTCTATTCCTACAGCTAAGTCACGGGATCACAAGGAACATGCTACAACATAATAACCAATACAAGAACAAATGCTCACTGATCGTATGTGCATAGCAATCTAGACAAACGACTCGCGCTGAGTGTCGCCCAGGAAAAAAGGTCACGTGGTCACAGAGACGCGCTCTTGCCACTGCTCGCGCGTTCGTCAACGTCTTCCACAGCTGGCTCTGATGCTGCTCGCCTTGCCAGCGTTCCCATACCCTCAAAAAACAGTTGCACCCTTTGGGTGCCAAACAACCATAATCGTCGCCTGTCTTTTCCGCATTTGCTTTCTTTAACGCTGCGATCCCGGTAGCTCCAAGTCACGAACGGCATGCGTGTTATCGGTATGACAGAGCATTCTCAACAGGAAAGTAGCGAGCGCAGCATTTTTATGAAAGCAAACGCAAGCAAGACAGATGACGATAATTGTTGCGTGGCAAATATACACCCCAAAGGGTGTAAGTGTTTTTAGAGTGTACTGCCCCTGCCTCTGCGAAGGCGCTGGCGGCACTGGCGGCACTGGCGCACTGCCAATCGGTGCGCTGGTTTCGGCGAGTTCTGTCGTGCGCTCCGATGGACGAACATTCGACTCCGACTTCCCAGGCAGTAGCTGCGCCCGGCTCCTTTGGACGTCCACGCAAGTACGTGAACGAGGCCGAGGCATGTGATGCGATAAATGATATGAGCCAACGTGAAAACACCATTACGTTTCGTGAAACGAGTGGTCATCGGGAACTCGTAGCAATGCTTTCGCATTCATCCACGTAGGGATATATTAAGTGTCCCTGACTTTTTAGTGGCGCCGCGTCAAAGTCTGCGCCTGCCGCTTGTGTGTCACGTGGATACGCCTTCAGAGAAGTTTGTATGAACATATATGAAGCGGGTTCGATTCCGTCGAGGCAGTAGAGAAATTTTAAATGCTTTCTAATGCTACGCTAAGAGACGGACTGCCGGTTCTTCCTCTCCTGCGAGAGCCCGAGACTTTGACGGTCTACGTGGTCGCTCGTTGCCACATACTAAATGAGACATAGTTACCCAAGTTGGCGTCAAAAAGGTTTATCCAAAAGCGGCACATACGTAGTGCCACACAGCCAGTGACCCAAGGGACACGTACCCTGTAACACAAATTGGCGTGGAACGGGTAACTGATGAGCGTCACAACGCACCGCAGTGGCTTAGCGGCTATGATGTGGTGCTGCTTTCAGCACGAGGTCGCGGGATCAAATCCCAGCCGCAGCGGCCGCATTTTGATGGGGGCAAAACTCAAAACGCATGGTTGAATAAAAATTTGCAGTGGCTTAGCTCGGCTATGCCATGCGAAAGCTATACATAGCGAAAGCTATGCGAAAGCTATACATACCTATACCTATAGCTATACCTATACCTATAGCGAAAGCTATACATACCTATACATAGCGAAAGCTAAGGCAAAGCATGGTTAGCCTTGGTTAATCTTGATTGCAAGTCCAGGATAGTCTGGTTGTCTAGCTATATGTTGCGGCGTTTAGCCAGTAACCCTTTCGCTTTAAAACAATGTACACCAGTGTTGCCGTCGCGCAGAGAAATTGAATACACGTGGCTGGGCGACAACATAGACAGCAGATGGAACCCTCGATAACACGCGAGAAAGGTCCAGTACAGAAAGGCGCGTCTTGCACTGTGCGATAACATTTAACATTCGTTAAATGGTGAAGTGCTTTCAGCGGATAAAAATAAGGAAGTGTGCGATTTAACAGTATTACGAGGAGGGAGTCAATACATACATGTATAGGTTTCGTAATGTTTACAGAAATGAGTATACATAAGACCCTGTTATTAAGTTTTCGTTACACCAAGCGACTCCCTGTGGTGACCGCGCTGATAACGTTCTGCGTGGAAACGTTCTGCGATAGCGTTCGATCGGCACCGGCCTTGCGCGCGCAGTTGTCATATTAAAGGATATGAAGTAACCTTAAAAATTGTCTTTCGCAAAATGCTACACTAATGTTGTATGTGAGGCAAATTAGATATTGAAACTAAATTTGGAAATCAGCCAGAGCAAGTGCGGTGGCTTTCTATGATATCCTTTGTTAGCAGTCGGTACATGTTTGGCGCGAACAATAGGTAAAATGGTAAAACGTAAGTCTCCACTGCGATACCATATATCTTAACAGCCTAATGCTTCGAAAGTTCATATGATCCGTTCCATACATAGATAGTCAACGCTGTGGAGGCTAGAGAAGCTTTAAGTGGCTTCGCGTCTGCACTTGTATATAGCTCGATGTGTCACAGTGAAAGCTGTATGTGACCAACTTTCCGTAGTTTTTACGGCGTCCGGCAACAGAAGCGAACTTGGCGATTTCTAACAGACCCATACGGGTGCAGTGCGGCGGCACAGATGTCAAAATGCGGAATAGATTAGAACGCTCGCCGTGAACAATAGAGTGATGTCAAGGTTACCGCAGTATGTAAGCAGGAGAGGTATGGCCGCTAAAAACAGCTGCGTTATCGATGGTGCGGGCACGTATATTTCCTACACCCGAGGAACAACATGCGTACGACGATCGCCGGAGGGAACCGCAACTATAATGTAAACGGCGCCGGTGCGAAATCATCACCGACGAAGAAAGTTCCCGTGATGCTGAACGAAAACGACAATAGCAAGCACGGGCACCTCCGAACGAGCAACGATGCCATACTGGCAAGGCGAAAAATGACACCCATTCCCCTCTGTGAAGATGGAATGGCAGCGAAAGCACTTTGGGCCTCTTCTTGAACTTGACATATGTTTACGCCACTTTATGAGAAAGAATGAATTCGACTCGGGAAAAAGCTTTAAATGAGTGGAAAGATGAGCCGGTGCGGAATTGCAAAAAAAAAGAAAGAAATAGTGATGGCAATTAAGCCGGCTTCTAGTGGCAGCGCAGGACGCCATGTATACTGCAGAAGGCTACTTAATTTGTTGGAGCAAGTGTATTCCGTCAAGTTCTTGAACCAGGTGAAATCGGCGTCAACAAGGCCGAAAAAGGTCACTGAGATCTAAATAATAATATCGTTCTTATCGGTTTCTGCCGTGCGAAGTTCGCTAATGCAAGTCATTGTTCGTACAGTGCGTGTGTATGCCAATAAAAATGTGTGCTCAGGGCTAAGGTCTAAAAAAATGTACCTGCCGTCCCTCCCCTCCCCTTTGTAATACGCCTGCGGGGTTCTTACGAATTTTAATATTCAGAAGTTGGCAGGTATGTACTAACAAGAAAATGATAGCTAATACCACAGAAACTTAACATATCACGAGTAACAGCAATATTTAAAGGAGGCGATCGAAATGTATCAAATTACCCGCCGATATCGGTGCGTCCCATTTTATCGAAAATCTTTGAAAGTTTGACTAACCAAAGGCTGATTTCATTTTTTGACAAACAAAAAGTCTTGTGTAGTTGGCAGTATGGATTTGAAAAGAACAGATCAACTGAAGAAGCGTTGTGCTGTATTAAAGAGTGTAGCTTAGAACTAACGCTGGTATAGAGACGACGCCTACGCAACTATCGCTCGCACTAGGCAGGATGTATGGAGACGAAATCACTCCTGCAATGTTCAGTGATTTACGGCACATCAGACCAACATCAAGAAAGCTGACGAGTGTTTGAATGCAAGTTCGAAGTGCCTGAAAAGAACAGATAAAATACTGATTCATGCTGCAAACTAGACGAAGACAAAGAATACAACGACAGGAGAGTCGCCAACTTCCAACTGATTTCTTTAGAACGAGAAATTGTTTTTTACATCTACAGTTAAGTCACGTGATCATAATAAACATACTACATCATAATAACCAATACCATAACAAATGCTCAGTGATCAGATGTGCACACTAATCTAGACAAATGACACGTGCAGAAAGTCGCCCAGAAAAAAAGGTCACGTGGTCACAGAGACGCGCTCGTGCCACTGCTCGCGCGTTCGTCATCGTCTTCTTCCACAGCTGGCTCCGATGCCGCTCACCATGCCAACGTTCCCATACTGC
This sequence comes from Dermacentor albipictus, assembly GCF_038994185.2. Lineage (NCBI taxonomy): Eukaryota > Metazoa > Arthropoda > Arachnida > Ixodida > Ixodidae > Dermacentor > Dermacentor albipictus. Next base: position 127,274,501 of record NC_091822.1, on the reverse strand, counting down.
CCCTCCCTCTGCGAATGCACTGGCGGCAGTGATGCATTGCCAGTCGATGCGGTGATTTCGGTGAGTTCTCTCGCGCGCTCCGGTGGGCGAACCTTCGACTGCGACTTCTCCGTCAGTAGCTGCGCTCGGCTCCTTTGGACGTGCACGCAAGTACGAGGGCGAGCCACGCTATGCCATAAATGATATGAGCTAACGCGAAAACAATACCATTACGTTTGGTAAAACGAGTGGTCATCGGGAACTCGTAGCAATGCTTTCGCATTCATCCACGTAGGGATATATCCTAAGTGTCCCTGACTTTTTAGTGGCGCCGCGTCAAAGTGTGCGCCCGCCACTTGTGTGTCACGTGGATACGCCTTCAAAGAAGTTTGTCTGAACATATATGAAGCGGGTTCGATTCCGCCGAGGCAGCGGAGAAATCTTAAATGATTTCTTGCCATTGAAAAGCGGGACGTACTAAGTGAGACATAGTTACCCAAGTTGGCGTCAAAGAGGTTTATCCAAAAGCGGCAAATGCGTAGTGCCACAAAGCCAGTGACCCAAGGTCCACGCACCCAGTAACACAAATTGGCGTGGAACGGGTAAGTGATGAGCGTCACAACGCACAGCGGTGGCTTAGCGGCTATACGGTGTGGTGCTGCTTTAAGCACGAGGTCGCGGGATCAAATCCCAGCCGCAGCGGCCGCATCTCGATGGGAGCGAAACACCAAACGCATGGCTCAATAAAACAATGTGCACCAGTATTCCCGTCGCGCACAGAAATTGAATACACGAGGCTCGGCAGCAACATAGACAACAGATAAAACCGTCAATAACATTCGAGAAAGGTACAGAAAGGCGCACCTGGCGATAAGATTTAACATTCGTTAGCCGATGAAATGCTTTCACGAAATAAAGATAAGCAAGCGATTCAACAGTAGTACTAGGGAGACAATACATGCATGTATAGGCTTCCCAATATCTATAGAAATTATTGAAACACTCCGTTATTACGTTTTTGTTACAGCAAGCGACTCCCTATGCAGACCTTGCCGACAGACGTTCTGCGTAGAAATACATAGTTTCCGGCATATTTGCCTTGCCTGTGGATTTGTCATATTAAAGGGTATGAAGGAAGGCTAAAGATTTTACTGTTTAAAATTTTATATTGATGTTGTTTGCAAAACAAATTACATATGGAAGCTACATTTGGAGACTAGCCAGAGAAAGTGTGGGGGCTTTCGAAGATATCGTATGTCAGCAGTCGGTACAGTAATTTGGCTCTATCAGCAGTGACCTTCTCATTCACACACTCTGCAATACCAAATGTATTCGTTGCGCAATGTTTTGAAAGTTCATAGATTCCGCATGATTCCGTTCCATACATAGCAGTCAACGCTATGCGGGCTAGACAGGCTTCTTGCAGTTGCTTCGTGTCCGCACATGTATATAGTTCGATGTGTTACAGGGAAACCTGTATACGACCAACCTTCCATAGTATATTCCGCGTCCTGCAACGGAAACGGACTTGGCGATTTCTAACGGGTGCAGTGCGGAGGCGCAGACCTCAAAATGCGGAACAGATTAGAACACTCGCCGTGAACAATAGCGCGACCTCAAGGTTATCGCTGTATATAAGCAGGACAGGTATCGGCGCTAAAAACAGCTGCCTTATCTGTGGGGCGGACACGTTTAGCTCGTACAGCCGAATAACAACATGCGCACGAGGAGCGCCGGAGGGAACCGCAACGAAAATGTAAACGGCGCCGGTGCTAAACAACCATAGACGAAGAACGTTCCAGTGACAATCGCAATGACAATCGCAAACCTGGTACTTGGAACGAGCAACGACGCCAGAATCGCAAAGCAAAAAATTACAACCATTCCACTCTGTGAACGTCGAATGGCAGCAAAAGCACTTTACTTTCCGTTTGATAGCTTTGGCTGTCGTCAGCTTACGCTGCCACTCCATCTTCACAGAGTGGAATGGTTGTCATATTTTTTTTACCGCAATTGTACGCAACTGATTTTTATATAGGGTCAGTATTGAATGAAAGAAGTTTTAACCCTTAGAAGCAAACACACTGCGGTATATGGCTTGTTTTACATCATTTTTATCTTTATTGTTCTTTTAAGTTTTTTTTTTTTATTTGCAATCCGTCGCGAGGACCCTCACATGCATGCCCGCACGAGCGAACGCTGTTAGCGCTCAGCGAGGCATGGACGGAACGCCCTGCGATGCATAGACGGAACGCCCGGACTGATAACTCTTCTTGGCCGAACTTATTGCGTAGCTTGCACAACGTTGACTGCTATGTGTGGAACAGAGTATAGGTATCCCTACACAGATGAATGCGCAAGCATTGCGACGTCTTCCCGATGGCGACCCGCTTTACGAAACATAATGCTATTGTTTTCATCTTGCCTCGTATCATTTATCGCATCGTGTGCCTCGGCCTCGCTTACGCACTTGCGTAGACGTCCAAAGGATCCGGGCGCAGCAACTGACTGAGAAGTCGAAGGTTCCACCATCGGAGCGCACGCCCGAACTCACCGAAATCACCGCACTGACTGGCAGTGGGCCACTGCCATCAGCACCTTCGCAGAGGGAGGGGCCGTAGGGAAACGTTGGCGTGATGAGCGGCATTGGAGTCAGCTGTGGAATAAGACGATCACGAACGCGACAGCAGTGGCACGAGTGCGTCTGTTTGACTGCGCGACTTTCTGCATCATCTCCGGCCAAGCGACCGGATTTTCGGCTTCAAGAGCCACATGATGCTTTCGCATTAAAGGAGTTCCTTATCGAGAAGGGATAGAGACGCTATGCTGACACAGGCACCACCCCTACCCTTGATGTAGTAAGCCTCTGAATTGTATTATACCGAATTGAAATTCAGATGCTTATTCTCTACGACCTCTTTCTGTGTCTTATCTCTGGCTTTGCTCATAAGCTTCATTCTAATAAACTCCGTATAACGAACCAATTCCTTGCAATGTGGGACTGCCCTAACTATTCTTGACGTTAAGTCAAGCTTTGGTGATCGGTCACACCCGATCACCAAAGCTCTAACAGCTGTGCCCAATGTACTCTTTACCACAGCAAAATTGAATGCGATACACCTCTCTTGAGACACCTCGTGAACTTGGTTGCATGTTTCGTGTCACATGCCTTCCTTATCTTGTGACCCATCATGGCAAAAATCTTGGACAGCTTACACGGTGTTTACGTCTCAATACGGCGTTGAGCATTTCTTCGGTATTTACCACGAAGCAGTCATGCCATCCACGAGCGACCATACGACGCCGGTGACCGAAGTAGACTGTGACGCGCAGATAAAGGAGCTCTCTTCGAGGTGACAACTACCGCGCAGACTACTTTGCCAAATCCTGACTCTGGCAAGCTGAACTAATTGATGAAAGTGATCAGCGTCGAAGGCACCATGGGAACCGCTTCGACCTCGCATTCTCAGATTGCTCCGCGCTTGCCCCATATGCAGGGCGAAGGACAGTACAGGAGGCAGTGACCGGTGGAACAGTGCGTCGGCATGGGTGGAAGTCCACGACTGATTCGACGATTGTGATTGGCCGAGATATAGTCATCAAATTCTCGAACCTTTTCTCCAAAGGAAGATGAAGGTTTTAAAAAGCAGGGACCCCTGTCGCAGTGAGAGGTGGTATTGACGTGTCCTTATGCGAATTCAGCCGTTTAGTATGCTCCTACATGGAGTGGGCTTCCGTATCTGGAGCCAGTGTAAAGGATGCAAATTAAACCCTTTTTTTTGTTCAATCGCACGACCGGACGTACTCGTCAATGGACGTGATGAGTCCCTGGCTGGACTGGCCTAAACAACACCCCGAGCCTCAAAAAACTGGTTGGCAGCGATGAGATCAAGGAGGCAATCCTCAAGATCTGGGATCGGCGGACCTGGGCGCCTTCGCAAGCTTGAGGTAAACTGCGGACGGAAGAGCGACTTTTATGGATCCGGGATCAGCATAGCTCCTCTTCGTGCCTTAGGGAGGCACAACCGTCGCAGTACCGGCATGGAGTCTTGGACGACTCGAGGAGGAAGCGCAGCAGAAGGCAGTCCTCACGATCTGGGATCGGTGGACCTAGAAGCCTGGCTCTAGGAGACAGGACCTTCGCAAGCTCTACTAACGCTTTGCCGGATGATAAGAACAGGGTTCTGTCGGGCAATTAGCTCTGATTGATCGCCACCGGGTGTGCGGTCAATATTGGGGAAGTTGTAGTCGGCTCTCGGAAAAGCATGAATGCCACAGCGTTAAAAAAAGAGGAGCTGCTGCTGTTGGCAGCAAAGCTATAGATATTAACCATAAGTTGGGGAAGCCCGAAATCCTTGCTGCGATTGACGAAGTGGGTTTCGATGAGGACGAGCTCGCGGATGCCTGGGAAAAGATGTGTCACGAGAGGAAAGAAAGGGCGGAAGAGAAGGCAGAGAGAAATTGAGCTGGAAAAAGTATGACAGAGCAAGTGACATTAGCGCGCACCGCGGAGGCAGTGCCGCCACAAACGGATGGCGCGAAAATGACGAGTTTGCTTCAGCCGTACAAAACAAGCGAGGACGTCGGTCTCTACATGATTAATCCTGAAAGGATTTGTGAGAAGTAACCCCTTCACCAAGACATATCGGCGGAGCGGTTGCTTGGGTTGCTGCCGTGACAAGCCTCGCCAATCCTGGCCCGACTGAGACAGGTGCATGCAGTTTGGTGAAGCCGAGTTCGCTCGCAAAATACGAGCTTTCCACCGAGGAATTTCGGGTGAGATTTCGACAGGAAAGAAACAATCCCAAGGAAAGCTTTGTTGAACTTGCATGTAGCCTGAAGGATAATTTTTCAGAGTGTGTGAAAGCAACAGGAGTGGATAACGTCAGTAAACGGTCAGATTTAATCTGCTTAGAGCAGCTCTACGAGACTCCGACGGATAACGTGCGCGTTTTGGGTTAAGGACAGGCAGGAAGGTGTGTTTGTAAAGCGTGCAGCAGAGCTGGCCGATGAGCATGTGGCAAGCCGTGGCTTCTGGCCGCAGAGAGGTAGCGCAGAGTACTGCCAAAAGCCTTCCCCACGGCCAAAATCTTGCCCTCGAGGGCAGCAAACCAAAAAGAAAAAGAACGAGACGGCAGTAGTCGCAGTACGGTGCGTACCGAAAGCATAGCGAAATCACCGGAAAGTGGTACCCTTACTTTTCTCTAACAGCTAAGAGTCGATTCTGAATAAAAGTGAGTGCCCATTTGCTAAAACCCAACTCATGGCTTTGACGAGGTCCAAAGTACGTGAACTAGCTCAGCAGCTGAGTTACGATGGTAGAAAAGGTGCAAGAACAGAGGATGAAACAGATAGCTCCGGAGACGTAGTTAAGCAGCATGAAGTGTTTCCGATTTCCCCGATAGAAATTCAGGAAAAGGGTCAGGCTCAGGAGCCGCTAACGGGAAGAAAGAAGCACTCGAAAATGAGCGTCAGAAAGCGTGCTAAAAGGTGTCGCCGAGTCAGGAATGCGATGCCGAAGCCTCCCCCCTCCCCCCCCCCCTCCCAAACGCGTCATTGCCAGAGTTTTGTCACCAACATCATTTGAGGTTTCTTTTGACTTGCCTCGACCTTCCCACTTAAAATTTTATTGTGGCTAATAGCTTACTGCATCATTGTTGGCACGGGCGTGCACAAATTCTAAAACTTACTTTCGCTTTATTTCTGCAAATTCCTACAGTAGGAGAACAAGCGTACCAGAAGCACTAGCGGCGGCTGCCTCATCCGTATTTTCTCACTTCAACATGCATTGTTTTAAATTTCTACTGAAAGCATCATGCGCATACGCAATATATTTAAATATACACACAGGTCAATGTTTACTATATATTTTTGATGAGAAGGAGGCAGCCAATTAAAAATTGTTTCTAGAGGTATGGATAGGCAATGCATAGATAATGAATATGTTGCTGTATGTTCACCTCGCTTCAAATTGCTTCAAGCCCCTCCGGCAGCCTTTTATCGACGGCGTGTGAAATGCACGTGAATGATGTCTGATGTCGTGAATGAGTATTGCTTCTCTTTCCATTAAGTAATGCTAACGACTCATGAAAAAGAAACTTCTCATAATTTACAACATTTATTAAAAATAGAGACATCGCCACTTGCACGCAGAGGCCATGAATATATACAGGGTGTCCCAGTTAACTCTCATATGCTTAATTAAAAAAGAGCAATTGTGTTATTTGAAGAAAATTTAGTGCATACTGTTTCCGGTACAGTAGAGTAGCTGCCAGTGATCTTTTGCTTACTGAGCTTTATCTAGGTAATTGCAAATAATTTTTTTAACTCAAGATGTAATGCCCTACTTATCTAAGTGTCAGGGAGGCACTTGTAGGCACAGCCAAGCGACATCTAATTGCGGTGTTTTCAGCGACGCACTTTTTACGTACTATTTTTTTCCGACGACAAACCCCTCGCAATATAAAAATGCCACGTGACTGCGCTCCCACCTGCAACATAAAGCAGCGCCCTCGAACAAGCGCCCTCTTAGTTAGCAGAACAAAATAAAGGAAATAAATAAAAACATCGTGATCGAGCTAGTTCCTTATCTGTCGCGCCTCGGCCGAAGTAACGCTTCGAGTTTGGGGTTAGTTGGAAACAAGCTGTGATAGCTGTTGTCTTAGCGTAGATAAAGCGCACGGATGTTTCTTTCTTCCTTTTTTTTTTGCCACAAGACCTATCACCACAAAGGTGAATTGACAACATCAGTGCAAACGTTCAAAGGTGTGTTTTGTATTCGTGTCTTTCTCTAATGAGGAGAAGGTAAAAATGATCCTTGCCTTGGGAGCTGCATATGACAAGAGGAGGGCCGCAAAATATGTGCACGCGTCCATGCGGTGACGGAGTCTCCCTAAGCAGTGACACATGTCGATTTGCTTGCGATGCAGGGCTCAGCGAAGAAGGGCGCCGCCGTACCTGACGTAGGAGGGCACTCGCGGTCCTTCAAAGGCCACTATGACCGTCGTGGTATCACTGAGTCGTTTGGCTGCCAGGGTGTGGGGGTTGCATGCGTGAACGATGTTGATGTGAATGGACTTGGCGTCCTCCTCCGACGGGATTCCCCTGATGATTCCCTTCACCGTGTAGTCGGGGGCCGTCTCGTAGGCACTGACCTCGTGGCGGCGATCACCGATGGTGATGGCTTCTAACTGTGTGTACTTAGCGGCGTGAGTAGCGTGGGGTGTACTCACGACTGTGATGTTTTGACGGTTGTTGGAGCACACCGTGTCCTCCCCTGCTTCTTGCGCCTGTACGTTGGCCGCCCGGTAAACGGCCGATGCGAGGCGCACGGTTCCGGTGGTGGCAACGTCGAGACCACCTCCTAGACGGATCACGATCTTGAAATCACTTCGTAGGAGTAGTGGAATTTTGCTGTTCCTGATGACTTGGTTCGTTCTGGGTGTCGCGGTCTCGCGGTTGAATTGGGTCTTGTACCTGATGGTGCACCAACCATTGTCCTCTTCGGGGGAGATATCCTCCCCGTTCACTTGAACTTGCATCATTGCTTGGGCGAAGCGAGCGCCCGCGTGAGCGAAGGGGCACGGTGCGTCCCCTCCGGTGGCTGGTGAGGCCCAGCGTGCTAACTACTCTGGTGAGGGTTAGCGTGGAGCCAATCAAAAGCCTCTGTAATTGCGAAGGAAGTCGTTTCCTAACTTGAATATGGTGCCAGTAGAATCTCGGTGACTTCCTGAATGCGCTGGTGTTAAATTCATGGGATGAACGACCGTTAATCACGGCGAAATTATTCTTGGGAAATGTAGCCGACGTGAGATGCGTCTGCTCCCTTCGGCGAAAGATGCCGGAAAAATTGGCGCTATAACGTAAAACTATTCCAAACTTTTCTATTCCATTTCTGCAACCGGCCCTCTGCGATTGGCCAAAAACTTTTTTGGACCACCCTCACTTCACCTGTGTATCACGCGACGTCACGAAAACCGCGATCGCTCCCAATATGATATGACGTGTACACGCTGATTTTGCATGATTTGACCGAACAAAAGAAAACCAGTTATTTCTTATTCGACGCCTTTTCGCCATTAGCTCTCGGCTATTGGTAGAAAGTTTTCGGGTTGCACCCACTTCACCTGCCTGTCACGCGACGTCACAAAACCACGAAAACTCACCCCGTCAAAGTGACATGTACGCGTTAAAGATGCATTAATATGCCGAACAAAACTGAATTTTCTTCTGAATAACCGCAGGCTGCCCCGTTCTGATAGGAATAAAAGATGGCTGCCGCTGATCGCTCAGGCACTGGCTACTCGCACCTGCCGGAGAGCATTAGTTTATTTTTGTACAATAAATGTTTCTGCGTGGCTGTGTAACGTTTTCGAGCACTTTCGGCTCGTTTACGACCTCGCTCTGCCAACGTTTCTTTGCTGAGGATCCGTTTTAGCGGCATTCTTAACCATCTGTTGCATGCCGCCGCGATTTTCGACCAGCCACCTCAAGCTAAGTAAGGGAAAGCGGACCAATCGCAGACGCCGGCACCACCCTATTCATCCGGTTATCGATATTCAATGCAGTGGCTCGGCCCCATCGAATCCCTCTCCACCTGAGCATGCTCCTCGCCTCTTGTGAGCCAATTAGATAAGACAAGCCTCTCAGTGCAGGAAATGCTATTCGGTTTTCAAGCAAACACAAGTGACCTCCTATGAACGCCTTTGATTGGTTTGTTCAGACAACCCTGCGGGTGACCGCCCGATGCTTGCGTCGGCGGTTACGCAAATTTGACGCCAAGAGATTGGAATAAAAACATATTGGAATAGTTTTACGTTATACGGCCCCAGGGCCCGTATTAACAAAACGTTTTTACGCTAAAAACGTTCCTGCCAGCCAATAGTGCTGCAGGGTATGTTATAAGCGAAGGCGATCAGCCAATGAAAAGCAGCACTTAGGAACAAAAAGCTTCGTGAATTCGGCCCCAGATTACGGAATGCGCAACACACGCCTACCGCGCTGCACCGCGAAGACAAAGTGTTTGATCCCTTCTGGACGACCACGTCCTGCCTCACACCAAAGGCTAACTTTCACGGTCGTGAGAATCAGCGCATCGCGGATGAATCGTTCACGGCCGCCCCACGATACAGCAGCTCTTCCTCCTTCGTACAGCCATCATACAACAACCAAGAGCAGCCGCGACCGTGCCGCTTGCATGTAAAAATGCTAGAGGCGTGAGAGCCTCGCAGAGCCTCATTCGCTTTCCTTTATTCACGATACGTGCGTTCAGAGAGCGTGACTTCGACGCGTCCGTGCATGGGGACGCATTTTAATTAACATTCAGAGTGGCGCGCGTAATCGGTGTAGCAGCAGCCCGCTACCGGGCTTTCGCCATTGGTTTCACGTATAACATACTTATCTGCATGCGAGGACTGTACGCCGAAGGAAAACGTAAGTACGCACAGCCGGGCATAGATGTGGCACCATGCGGGCGGCGCCACGACTGACTGGCGATCTGAACGAGGAGCGCTGTGCTAGGGAAATTCGATTAAGCGCGCCTCGCCGATTCTGTGTCATGTGTGTATCCGTTGCAAGTTGACCGGGGGTTGACACGCACGCAGTATTTCACCCTTTGGTAAGTTAAGTTGATTGGTTGTGTTACGGTGTTTATTATACAGGCGTTGTTAAACCTGGAAGGCTGGGCCGGCAATTGTTCCGCCTGCCTTGTATGGCTGCTCAGGAATTTGCTGTCTCATTTCTACGTGTTCAGTGTAGCGCGGATAATCGAGCATTAGGCGCGAGATCTCCTTATGAACTGTGCTCGGTCCTTCAGGGATTATTATCCGTTCCACGCACCCGTTTCGAGATGCCCTGGTTTGCAGGTTGCGAAATAGAGAGTCTGCCTTGCGATATTGAAGCGCCTACAGGACCGAATGAAATGTTGCGCGTCATCAATTTCCTGGCGTTAATGAAGAACCTTAGAGGCAAGCGATGTAATGTTGTCTTCCAGAAGAAACCTTCCCGTGTTAGTATTACAAGTATCGCAGAAGAAGGGCTCTCAAGGCGACCAAACATTCGGGGCACCAATCAACCACCGAAGCTCAGGAGACGTACTTTGGTAAGTTTACTCAAGGGCAACTCACTCAGCTTACAGCGAGTACAGTGAGTTGTACTGTAAGGAATAGGTAATGCAGAACACACGTCGGTGTAGCGGCTGATAACATAAAATTCGCCACGAGATCCGCCAGCAAAACTGACTGCATCCGCCTACCGTGCCTTCCCGCTCAAAAAAATGATACATAAAGAAATAGAGATAAATTTATCAGAGCTGGCGATCTATACAAATTGTTTTAGTTTAAAAGGTGTTGTAGGAATACATTGTCTATTAAAACAAAAAAGGAAGAGGAAGGGAAGAAAATTACTGCCCACCACACTGTAACTGTCAGTCTGCCGACACTCGAACGGAGGTCAGAAGTGGTTGGAGGGGATCAAGGTTGTTGTTGTTGTTGTTGTTGTTGTTGTTGTTGTTGTTGTTGTTGTTGTTGTTGTTGTTGTTGTTGTTGTTGTTGTTGTTGTTGTTGTTGTTGTTGTTGTTACAGCCTTTGACATCTGACAAGTACCCACGGCGAGGGGATTGGCCAAGCGGTGGCAACATAATGGAACGCCTCCCTTTCCGATAACCTAGTATATGTATTGCATATGTTAAAAAAAAAGCTACAAAAACATAAGCCATATTTCTGACCTCGTAGGCTCCCGGTTTCCTTAGTGCAGAACTCTTTCGCACAGTTGCTTTTTATCGCGCGTTACCAGCTCGCACTCTCAGCTGAATGGGCTGGGAGGCGTAGTGCGTGATTGGCGCAATGGCAATGCAGCTCTCTTCGGGGAAAGCTGACTCAACATGAAACTTGTTTCGACTACGCGAATTGCATGCGGAAACAGGGGATGACTGGGCGAGCGCGTCCATGCGTGCTGTGCATGTTAACGCCTCGAAGCTCCTCGAACAACCGGGCAGCGATAGCGAATAGAAGCGAACACAATATTGCACAGCTTTAACGGGATACTTTTTTGGGTCAGCAACACCTGAACCGGAGGGCTGCTCAATTTCTCGCTATAGATGGGTACGACTTTTCAACAACGAAGTTCTGAGGCGAGCAAGTATGACATTAGGATATACGTTTCCGTAGAATCAAGACAGGTAAATTGCTAGGCTTCTCTTAATTTTTTTGAACCTTTCTCCGGGATGTATCATTGTCGCACCCTGAGCTAGACGTGATCACACCAGTACCCTGTCTGCTCACTAATGTTCTTTATTATGTTCTCCGGCTGTATTGTAGTAGAGCTGGTGTATAAGTGAACATTGATTTATTCGAATTGATCATACACCTCGCTACAATCAAAGTTCTCATTTTCCCTTTATTAATTATTTCCCTCCACCTTGCGGGTGTCCGCAGGACTATTACGTCTAACTCTTGCCTTTGCTTCCGAGGTGTTGATGAGTTCGACTTCGTCCCACTATCTGCTAGCCGCCTGGTTAGCTCATATGGCAGAGTGGCTGCCCCGGAAAGGCGGTGGTCCCGAGCTCGAGCCCCGGACCAGGAAGAAATTTTCTTCAATGGGGAAGCTTTTTCTTTAGAGGAACCCGTATGGGTTTCCTTTGTAGCACTTGCTACAATTGGGTGGATGTCTCATTTTCCCTTTATTAATCAAGGTTCCAGTTCCAGCTTGGCTCTATGTATACAATAAAGAATCATATGAGCGTTACGAAAATACGAAAGTGCGCTTCTGTAGTGCGATCCTTGGAAAAATTTTCTCATTCCACGGCATTACAGGTCCTCGCAAACTAATCTCGCGCACTCATCAGACTGTCGACCCTCTCCGAATCTCCGAAGCGTCGTTCACCTCCAGCAAAAGCTTAACGTATTTCTTCTTGGATTAGTCAGTGAAACCTTGTCATTAGAGGAGCAATTGTTGTCACATATACACTTGCCTCAGACGCCTATATTATGTGTATATCTGTAACTTTGCGACTTTCTTCTAACACGCCACCCGGGAAAAGCGGGACACCCCTCAACAAGTCCCCACAGATTTATTTTCCGAACGTACCACTTCAGAGGATCCGAAAGTTATGCAACGCGTAGCGTCACCGCCCTCCGTATGCACGTTTAGCAGAGGCCTCGCAATGTAGAAAAGATCGCGCGCTCAAACTCACGTACGCAACCGTCACACTGCAGACTGTAACCAGATCGTAAGTGCGCATGCACGCTACGTATCACCGGGACCTCGCGAAAGCCTTGCTATATACTTTTCGAAGAAAAAATGCGGCTTCCCCCTCTTCTTCAGATCGACACCACACGCGGCCGGGCGTCACGCAACGCCCACCGAGGTCGTCCCAGCACGGAGACGGGGAAGCGCGTCTCGGCCGCGCGATATCTGCCCGCCGGCGACCGTACGAATAGCGGCACAATTCAGCGTCTCGGCGCGACGAGGCGTGCGCTTGCTCGTAAGAGAAAGCGAAGTGACTCGAACGCTTGCCAGCACCCCGCACCCATCGCGCAGTCGGCAGCGTGCCGATCGCAATAGCAAGCGAGCCGCGCTCGAGCGTCCAGCGAAGCCTTCTGGAGTGGCGCCAAGAACGCGAGGGCACCAACGACCGCTGCTGTTGCTGAAGCCTTGCGTGGCCGCCGTTTTATTTTCTTCTTAGGCGACGCGTCGCTTCCTCCCCGGCAGTCTAGTCTATACACGCGTGCACGAAAGTCGTGACCGCGGGCGTTGAGCGATTAGAAACCCTACGAGTCCAATTATATATATTTTTTTCAATCGCTAATCAACGTTCCAGAACTACAACGTGACCGACGAAGACTGCCGGCTTTCTTAGGTTCCTCGAGCCGAAGCGTTCCGCTCGTGGAATTCGGGAACGGAAAGAAAGGGAGGAACGAAGAGCTAATTTCGATCTGGCGTGTCGCAGTTGGAACGCTTTCGACACAATTTCGACGCGAGGCATCGCGGTAGCCAGATGGCTGCAGTAGCCTATGGTTTTACGATAGGCGAATGTGAGTGTTACTGGCACTGCCGTATTACATTACAAAAAGAAAAACGCATAGGCAGTGCTCCGTACAATTTCCGCTCACACTAGATTATTGAAGTTAAGGAAATACAAAGTTACTTCCTTATTACTGTTTATAGTTACTCTGTGCTTCTCCTTCCGTAAAGATTATCACATTCAGTAGAAAGTCAATGTTTCTGTTGCTTTTTTTTTCGCAAATGATGATTGCGCTCTTGGAAAACTGTGCTTTTGTCCTATTCAAAAATGTAATTTATTCGCTGAGGAAATCGTAAACGAAAGCAACATGTTCCTTCGGTGCTTAAATCACCCCGAGCGAGACTATCGCTGAAGCCCGTCTCACGTAAGGGGGCTTACAGTCTCACGCACGGCACTATTGTCCGAGTCTCACGCGCCTCGCGGCGCCATCTCGTGATCGTTCGCTACGCTACTCCACGCAACTGAATGTTAGTTGAAAAACTATTGACTGTCACGGAAAAGTAGGAATCTGTTGCGACATATTTTAACCCAATCCCGGCCACGACGACGGTCCCAGTTCGATGGTGGGGAAATGCAAAAAAGAAAAAGAAGAAAAGGATCCTGTAGTTAGGTTAAGATACCTCTTAAAGAACCCCAGGTGCGTCAAGATTAATCGGGAGGGCCCCCTCACGGCACGTGCCTGATTATCACTTGGTGATTTCAAAGCGTACAACCCCAATGCTTCTTTGTTTTAACCTTTCCCGCAAACAGCACAGCGAGTTCCAGATGCACCTTTATGTCGCCAGTGGCGGATTTCAACAGGCTCTATATAAAAAAACTCGCTGCTCTAGTGTGATAAGTCAATGATAGCGGTGCTCTAAGGCGGCATATCAAGTAACTCTCGAGCCTTGGGTGCGACTGACTGTTGTACACACGAACGAGATACGACTCGAAGTCCTAGCTTCCTGTAGGTTCCGTCGAGCGCGCAGCTTCGCTTCAACAACACTCCTCCGCGCTTCCATGCGACGACGAATTGCTTGAGGGACGCACTCACTACGGTGCATCCAAGAAGACTGCGAGGGTGCCCGGTTAAAAAGAACTCACGCTTGTGAATTGCCGTGGAGTATCTATCGCTGATGTGCAATGGCATTTTCACTCAGAGGGCGGCGCCGTTATCCACTTTCTTGTTCTAATAAGAGAAAGAGCGTGCTGGCACAACCCACAGCCCCGCTTCAAAGGGAACGCCCATAGTATCCATCCATCCATCCTTCCATCCTTGAGCCGAGGTGGCGTGTTGAGTTGAGGGATGTGCTAGGATGCGGTGGTAAGTTTCAAAGCGACTTAATATAATTCACATTGCATCGGCGCAAAAGAAAACGAGAAAGGTCATTTCCACGGTGCCTCACTTGCTCATTGTATCTCTTATTATTTTCCTTTCCTTTTTTTTAAGGAACGGGGGAGAGGGTTCTGCCTCCATATATGCAAACAAATCAGTGGCCGTGAATACATTTCTGTTTAACAAAAATATATGGAAGAGTGTTTCACCTGCCAATCGCCCTGAAAAAAAAAAAACTATACATATTATAATAGGAATAGGCGTCAAAGCAGCTAGGAGCAGAAGTATTTTGTTTCGATGCATAGTTTCGGTTTCTCACTCTACCGACTACACAAGTATGGAGAACGAAATAGCCGTAATGGATATCGCCCCTGGAAGTCAGGAAATGGAGCTGCAACCTGGGGGAACGCTATTTCGGGCGCTTTTACGGCACGGGCGTCGTGTGGCGCACATCCCGTGAGAGCACCTGTAGCGCGGCTAACAACACGCACAATGGGTTGCCCGCCTGAATCGATAACCCCGCGTGCGAGCATTTCGACCTTCCCTTAAAGCGCAGGTATCGCGCGGCGTGGAAGGAAGGAGTCAGCACTAAGCAACACCGCGTGCCGCGAGTGTACGCCCCACGCGCTAATAACGTTCCATGCGGCTGCCGTTACAGAACACGAGAGGTACAGTATACGTGTACCACACCGCGTCCCCGCTTTTGGGTCGCACGTGAGCGTGCCACAGCAGCCGAGACAATCGAGAACCGCTGCTGCGGACCTGTCATCTTGATCGGCCCCACATGCGGTCGGCGTTGCTTCGTCTCGCGCTTTCACGGCGTGCGCCAACAACAATCCTATCTCTCGCAATGGTCTCGCTTTCAATTCGTAGCTGCAATGGGCTTCTTTTTCTTTAGTGTGCTTTTTCTTTCTTTCTTTCTTTCTTTCTTTCTTTCTTTCTTTCTTTCTTTCTTTCTTTCTTTCTTTCTTTCTTTCTTTCTTTGTCTACTACTGATCTTGTTGGTTGGGCACGTGGTCCGGTGAGCGGTAACGAAGATGCCTGGCACGCGTCCCTCGAATAGTGTTTCGTCGCCTTTCACGTGACATTACGATCAAAAGTTCATCGACTTGCCTGCGCACAGAGCGCGCTTACATACTCTATAGACAGGCGGTCTGCTGTACGTGTTAACTGTGAGCCTTTTGGTTGGGTGCTCTGACATTGTTCTTTCACCGCGAGTGGCGCACTTTGGTTGCAGTATCGGTATTTGGTGCTTTGGAGCGAGAAACGCTTTACGGCGCAGGCACAGTACGTTCTGATCTCGACAGGTACGGCAGTGCAATGTACTGCGTCGGGCAGGGTCACAAAACGGACAGAGAATGCAGGTCGTTGTTGTTATTGCTACAATACTGTTTGTATACGTCGTTGTTTTGTTTTGCGCTATGCCCTACACCCAATATATATAGTTGGACTGACAAGCCAAGTAGTCTAACAATTGGTCGTGTACCGAGTACACATGGTCCAACGCTAAGTTCTATGAGGGTCAATCAGATCGAAACATTTTGCAAAGTCTGTACACACGCAGCTGAATTGACACAGGCGTAAAGTAAAAAAAAATAATAAGAGGGAAAAAAAAGCGACGACACACATCCAAGAAAGATACGCAGTCAGTTTTAAAGGCACACTTTATTCTTGTCTTTTGTCTCTGCTAAGAAAAATATCGGTGAGCCTCGCACGCGTACTTAAGAAATCACAATCACATTCAACGGAGCACCACTTACATAGCAGCGACTCAGAGGAACAGGCCGCGCATACAATGCTGCTCGTACTCATCATTTCATCCCCCGCGTTCTACTCGAACATGCATATGTATGCGTCGTCGCACCAGACGAGGCGTTGCCTCCCTGCGATGCCTGCACAAATTACGATATAAATAGGACGTTCGCTCTGCGCCTGATTTCACAACGAAGCTGTCGACACCGGTAGTCACGTCAAAACACAGTTATAGCATTATTCGCTCGCTGCATTCAACGCACGGTATTCACCGTTCAGTGCACTTTAACCCTTGTCGACGTGGAGGCGCCTTCTTCTGTCTGTCTAGGGCAGTTAATGCACAATGCGCAACAACGCCTCTCGAGAAGCGATTGCGAAGGACCAGGACGTACTCGTATGCTGTGCTTATCGCAACGGGCACATGGACCCTGCGGCATGGAGTTTCATACAATAATTACTAGAGGGAACTCCGGCGCTAGTGTCTACGAGAGGTGCAATGGGAGCGGTCGAGACAGCGTGGAAATAATGGGAAGAACATGGATTTCCTTAACCTTCGTCCTTCTGGCATCAAGCGGCTCCGTGACTTTGTAAACTCGTCATTTTCAATAATGTATGGCGGAACAATCAAATGAACATTATTAAAATGGTGCGACGTTAGGATTCGAACACAGGACATCCAGCACAGACGCCCGATATTGAAGCCGTTACGCCACGGAGGCACGCATCGACAAGCGACGTATGATGCCCTTGTGAATTTATCAAGGGCGATGGCCAGTGCCTTGAGACGCTTGGCGCGTTTCGATTTGGCCACCTTGACAAGCTGAACCGCTGCAATTAGTAGTGATTTTCCGTGTTCGCAAGATCTTCTGCACTTAGAAAAGTTTAGTTTGCAGTTAAATTTACATCACTAAAGGCCAGTGGCGTAGCCAGAAATTTTGTTCGGGGGGGGCTCACGTTGCAGGTGGACCCCCTCCTTAAGAGGAAACATTAGGTCGGATGCGCCTATCTAAATACATGTAAAAGGAGAATTCGTTTTTCTCGACAACCAGTGCACCAAATTTGACAAGGCTTGTTGCATTTAAAAGAAAAACCTACATTCTAGTGACAGTTTGTTTCGAATTTTCGATTTAGGTCATCAATATTTTATTAGGAAGTGGCAAAAATTGAACATTTTCAGAAAACGATACAATTAAGTTTGCAACTCTGTAAATCCACAATGATAATTGATATGACAGTTCTGTGAAGTGCACATAATAGTACATCTACAGCGGGCAAAATTGATATATGTTACACATGAGTCTCAAAAAATTAAGTATGACGGAAATACGGCTTTTGCAGAACCCATGTACATAACATAACCAATTCACGTAAGATACAAATTGACATATCGGATTTCTCCGCTTTGAATGGTGTAATGGATGCCGTTTACAGAACCACAATATCTGTTCTCGATGCAGAACTATTAAGATTTAAACATCGTGCTACCATTTTTCTCGAACTTTAAAATTTTTCAAAATATTTTAAAGAAAGTTCCGGCCCTAAATCGAAACTCCGCTTCCAACAGACACTAGAATTTAAGATACTCTCTCAAATGCAACAAATTTCATTAAAACCAATTCAGGAGTTATCTCAGAAAACCTTTTCTGCGTTTTACATGTATCTGAATAGGCCGCGTCGAAGTTGGGCCCGAGCTAAAGCTTCCTCTTAAACAATTTACCTAGGGATCAAATACACGAATAATACCTGCATTGCCATTGCCAAAGAAGCTGCAAACGAACTGTTGAACGCTACGCACTGTCAATACAAGTAAAATATGTATTTTTTCATAAAAGAATGTACTCATATGTGCCAAAAATTATGGCGCACATAACTATTTAATCAGTAAAGAAAATATCACACGAACTTTAGAACTACGTCACTTCGAAGCCAGCAAAGCAGTGCATGTCGCTGATATGAAAAATGTAAAGGCCATGAAATCAACAAGTTGAGGACAAATATGTTAATGACACTTTGTCATTCAAGATCCTTGTTTACATTTTTGTACATATGCAACGGCCAGTGAAAAATCTCTGTGACGCTGCCATTTGTTCCAATGTATTTCGCAGCAGCAGCTGTCACCGGTCGTGTATCGTGAGTAATTGCACCGAAATTATAGTCGCAACAGAGACCACGTATAAGAAGCAGGAGTTCTGCAGAATATACGAGGGCGAGTCAAATGAAAATGAGCCAATGCGAATATATAACAAACGGGGTAATTTAATTAAAAGTAGCCCCCATGAGCATTTAGACATTTGTCCCATTGATTAAAGAGTCGCGCAATTCCCGTCTCATAAAGCTCCTTGGTTTGTTGCTTCAAAACGTCTGCAACTGACTTTCACGACATCGTCCGAGACGAATCGGGTTCCCTTGAGCTGTTTTATTCGGTTGCCCCAAATTGTGGAAGCCGCAAGGCGACAGGTCCGAGCTGTATGGCGGATGTTGCAGCGTTTCCCACTTGAACTTTGCCAGTTTTGCATTAACCACGTCAGCGACGTGGGAACGGGCATTGTCGTGGAACAAGATGACCCCATTCTTCAATTTTCCACGTAGTTTGTTCTTGAGTGCGACGCGCAGCCGATCCGGCATTTCACAATATCGGAAACAATTGATAGTCTCTCAAGATTCAGCAAATTATATCGGTAATGTCCCCTGACGATCGAAAAATAAAAGTCAACAACACTTTTCTCGCGGAAATGACGGCCTTTGCTTTCTTTGGAGAAGGTGAATTTGAATGTTTCCATTGTAAGCTTTGCCATTGTGTTTCAGGCTCTTAGTAGTGGCATGATGGTTCGTCTCCGATCACAATTGCAGACAAGAAATCGTCACCTTTATTGTGACACCGGGTCAGATGAGTAAAGGCAGCGCTGATCTTCTCCGTATTCTGGCAGTGGTTCAAAATCTTGCGCATCCATTGCGCACACAAGATCCGATAACCGAGATGTTCATGAATTATGGCGTGAACCAAACGGTGACTGATGTTCACACGCTTTGCCAGTTCATCGATGCTTATCCTCCGTTCTTGTTTCATCAGCTCATCAGCCTTTGCAATTTTGTTAGGGGTGATTGTACGATGGCTTCGGCCCGGTCTGGGATCGTCTTTGCAAATTTCACGTCCTTCTTTGAACCGTTTGTTCCAACGCTTCACAATGGCCAATAAAATGCAATGTTCTATGTACACGGCAGTCATACGGTGACTAATTTCTTTTTGGGAAACACCTTCAGCTGTCAAAAACATCACGGAATTACGCTGTTTCACTTCTGGGGAGTCCATTACGGCACGCAATCATGTTCAACCCAGTGTATGAGAGCATTAAAGAACATTTATCCTCACACCTGCGTGTCACTTTTGTAAATGAGAGATGCCTGTGTGCTACGCGCAGGCCTTGCAGATAATGAACAGAACCATAATTTCACGGGGTGGGTAGGCTCACTTTCATTTGACTAGCCCTCGTATATTAGAAATGCGAAGATACAATGGAATATACAAATGTGAACATAGAGCTTGATAAAGAGCAAAAAAGTGCCACTGGAAATGAAGTTCACTGCACGTACACACAAAACCTCGCAACAAGATATTTGAATATACGTATAAGTCTCAAATAAATCTACGTATCTGAGAGAACGTCACGGTACATAATTCGTCAAACAAGGCAAATAAACATGCTGCGCAATCACAAATTAACAGAATCCTAGATCCTGCCCCCATTTCATCCAGGAGGAAGACGAAGTGATTCTCGTAGGGACCACTGTTCCTTCGCGCTGCAGTATTTTCGGCTTTTTCCCGTGTTTTACTGGGTGACGCCGTTCCCATTGCCACGGCAATGGAAGTGGAGTCGGCAGAATGCCGCCGCGACGTGACTGCTTCGGCAGGTACCGGCCCGAGGAAGAGAAATTGCCCACCGAGTCAAGCTGACAGCGAGGACACTGCGCTGTACTCCTGCTCAAGTGATGACGCCTCAGATGACGAAGGCTTCGAAAGAGTGGTACATCGCAAGGCCAAGAGAAGAAACATCAGCGGACGGTCTTCGTCAAGTAAGTCTACCGTCATGCCACAGCGAAGGCCGTCTGCGCACACTATTCTTTTTGTGCCGGACACACCCGCCGACAACCTCAACCGCCTTAATAGACAAGCGATTTCCGTTTCTCTGGAGGCTCTTGTCCCAGGAGAAATCAAAGATATCAGAATTAACACTCAAAAGAACGTCCTGGCTATTGATGTCCATAACCAAAGCGCAATCAATGCTTTGATGGCAGTAAAGCTCCTGGGCAACATCAACGTCCACTACCTCATTCCACAGGACAACGAAACCACGGCTGGTGTCGTTTATGATATTGACACATCGATTAGCGACAGCGACCTGCCAATTTTAATCAAACCTGCCACTGATGGTGTTGCCTTACTACAAGCTCGGCGCCTCGGCAAGTCGACCTGTGTAAGGCTCGTGTTTAAAGGTGACTGTCTACCGTCACATGTAAAGGTCGGACATTTTCGGCATGTGGTACGACCTTTCGTACCCAAACCACTTATGTGCAGAATGTGTCAAAGAATTGGACATGTGAGCGCTGTCTGCCGAAATACAGCGACATGCCCACGATGTTCCAACCAACACGACACGGACACCTGCCGTGCAACAGAGCTCAAGTGCCCTAATTGTCAAGGCCCACACGTCGCATCCTCAAAAGACTGTCCACGCCTAAAGAAAGAGCAGAAAATCTTGCGGAAAATGGCCAGAGACGGATCATCACACAGAGATGCTTCTGCAGCGATAAGGCGACACCACTCTCGGAAACGAAAGTCTACGACATCCTCTTTCGGTTCAAGGGAAACGTCTCGTCCGGCAACGCCACCTCCTGTTCCATCTGTCTCTAGTAACAGCACGAATGTCAACGATAAAAGCGGCCCTGCTATTCCTGCTTCATCAAGTGAGGTGTGGCCAGCACTGCCGAAGACATGCCACGCGCCAGAGCCACAGCACATGACTCGCCACTTAACGTCAAATGTCACTTCAGTTGACCAAGTGCGAGACAAGGATTCACAACTGATTGCTATGCTCAAATCCCTCACGAATGTCATGCGTCTACTACTGACAAACATGGACACTCCGGCAGCTCGTAGCGCACTGCAAGGGCTGGACGCGCTGACTCCAGTACTTGAAAGCATCGCATAGCACCATGGCCCGCCCCTCGCTGCCCTTCCACAAGGAAGTCAAGAAAGCATCTTTACTGCAGTGGAATGCCCGTGGTCTCAAATCGAGAATTTCAGATTTCAGACACTACGTTTTCGAAAACCGATTTCCCATACTTGTGATTTGCGAACCGAACGTGCAGAATGTTATACGCATTTCTGGCTATGAGGCATTCATGTCCTCTACCTGTGGTGATGTAAGCAAGGTAATTGTATATATTAGATGTGATCTGACATACGTGTTGCACCCAGTCCCGCCGCACGACGACAACCAGTACGTTTGTTTAATCGTGAAAGCGAACAAGTTTACGTTCACACTCGTTGCTGTTTACCTTGCTCCTTCACGCGGATTCGACTCTAAACGACTGCACGACGTGCTATCAGCGACACCCCACCCTACGATTCTCACCGGAGATTTTAATGCTCACCATCCGCTTTGGGGGAGCTTGAAGATGGACTCCAGGGGAAGGAAACTAGCATCCTTTGCCACACAGCACGACCTTCACTGCCTCAATAATGGTAGCCCAACATATTTACGCGGGCTTACATACAGCAGCTGCCTTGACTTGACCCTGGTTTCTCGGCGTCTTGCAAGAAACGTGCAATGGTTTCCAGACATCGAATCCCGTGGAAGCGACCACATTCCGACGTACCTGAAGATCAAGGGACTATTTAAATGCCCCTCCACGACACTCCGGAGAATTGACTGGTCGGCGTTTCGGTCGCACATGGAGGAAGTATGTCAGCAAGGGAACCATTCAAGTGTGGAAAACGAAATTCAAAAAGCCATGCAAGATACTACGCGTGCTTTCCAGCCTTTCCCGAAATACGAAGAATTTGAAGCCGAACTGCAGCGACTACGAGCAGTTCGCCGGCGGGCTGAAAGAAGATACAGGAGAACCAAATCCATCCATGATCTGAGAGAGGCAAGGCGGATGCAAAAGAAGATTCAACGCCGCATTGATGCACTTCAATCTCAAAGATGGAAACGTTTCTGCGAGTCGTTGGATCCACGTCAGCGATTATCTCAGATATGGAGAACTGTGCGTGGACTTCGTGTATCACCGCAACAGCGTGTTCCTTTTAAGTCCCTCGCTTTACAACAAGGTCGCAGCGAAATAGACGTTGCCGAAGAATTTTGCTCAAGACTTGCCAGCTCGCAGCCTCAACGCGCCCTTACACCATGTGCCACTCCTGTGCCACGGGACTCCCGCATGGATGTAATGTTTTCGGTGGAGGAGCTTGAAGCGGCACTAGCGACTTGCAGGCGCTCTTCGTCACCTGGGCCGGACGGCGTTACCTATGCGGCGCTCGCCAATCTTGGGCAGAATGCACGCCTCATGCTGCTAAACCTTTACAACGAGTCTTGGCGCAACGGTTTGGTTCCACGTGAATGGAAATGCAGCCGCTTGGTTCCACTTCTCAAACCTGGTAAATCACCGTTAAACTTGTCATCGTACCGCCCCATCGCTCTGGCCAGCTGCATAGGGAAAATAATGGAACGAATGATTTTGACGCGCCTGGAATGGTACCTGGAAAGTTACAACGTGTACCCAGATGCTATGGCTGGCTTCCGGCGTGGGCGCTCATCCATAGATAATGTCATCGATTTGGTCGCGTATGTTCAACATCAAAAACGGATGAAACGACTCACTGCGGCATTATTCCTTGACATAAAAGGCGCCTATGACAATGTAGCACATTATGCCATTATAGAGGCTCTGATTAAAGCAGGAATCGGTGGCCGCACTTTTCAGTGGCTGTGCAGTTATTTGACTGACAGGCATTTCTTCGTGATGACCGAGGAAGGCGCCACGACTCAACACCAAACGTTCTGTGGAGTACCGCAAGGCGGAGTGTTGAGCCCGACGCTATTCAACCTAGTGCTCGTTGGCCTAGTCAGATGCTTGCCCAACACAGTTCAAGTATCAATGTATGCCGACGACATCTGCATTTGGGCGTCTGCTGTAACACGACTGCAGGTACGAGCACGGCTACAAAAGGCAGCTACCTTAACATCACTGTACTTGCGAAAACAGAACTTAGAGCTGTCTTCAGAGAAATGCTGCCTTGTTACTTTCACTCGGAAGGCAATGAAGCGTTATTCTGTAAGTGTCAACGGACAAGCAGTTGCAAATGCACGTAAACACCGCTTTTTAGGGGTAATTATCGACCGCGACCTATCATGGAGCCCGCACGTTTCATACCTAAAGAAGAGGTTGCTGACAATAATACATCTCCTCAAGTTTCTCGGCGGAAAGTCATGGGGCACATCGGTGCGATCAATGCTGCAGCTTTATAACGCCTTGTTCCTCGGCTTCGCAAGATACAGCCTCCCTGTGCTTGGAAACACCTGCAAAACAAACCTGCGTGTACTCCAGGGACTACAAGCTCAAGCCCTAAGGACGTGTCTCGGCCTTCCGAGGTGTGCGTCTACAGCGGCAACGATTGTCATAGCTCGAGATCACCCAATAACAACGTACTTGGTAACCGACGCTCTCAGAGCGCATATTCGCCACGTTGCCCGACTACCTTCTCACCACCTTGCCGCTCTACCCGCAGAAAGGCCACACGCAGCTATCAGTCGTATGATTGTTGCCAATCGCACCTCATTGCCAATGAACTACATGCCTGCAGCAAGACCATCCACACCTTTATGGTGCCTGCACAGACCTGAAGTACGCCTAACCATCCCAGGAATCACTAAAAAGGCTAACATGCCGTCGTTTGCCCTGAAGCAGGCCACATTACAACTTATACATGAGGTGCACAGCGGCCGCGTACACGTTTACATCGATGGCTCAGTCACATCTGCAAGTTCAGCTGCTGCTGTGGTGATACCAACAAGATCCATCGAAATACAGCTGAAAACGTCGCATGTATCATCAACGGCAGCTGCTGAACTGGTAGCCTTGCGTGCGGCTCTCCATTTCATTCAGGAGGAACCACCGCATGCATGGTCAGTTTTCTGTGATTCCAAGGCAGCCCTACAGAGTGTACTCTCAGCACTGCGCCATGGATCACATGAACAGCTCGTCGCAGAGATCAGAGAAGTGCACCATCGCATAGTTGACGAAGGACACGACATCATATATCAGTGGTTGCCTAGTAACTGTGGCATACACGGCAATGATCGAGCAGACGCAGCTGCCCGATCTGCCCATGACGGCGTCAGGTGCGTTGCCATTCCTCTTTCGAGAGCCGACGCAGCGAAAAAACTTGCCGTACTGGCAAACGACCTGACATTAGCTCAGTGGAATTCATCCGATTTCACAAGTGCACGACTTCATACCCTGGACCCTACTTTACAACTCCGTATTCCGCCCGAACTTCCACGACGCGACTGTACCCTTCTAGTTCGTCTGTGGCTTGGAGTAGCATTTTCAAATGCGTACTCCTTTCTTATCGGAATGTCCGACAACCCACTTTGTGACTTCTGCGGGTGCAATGAAACAATCGCGCACCTTCTTTGTGAGTGCTCTCGTTTCAACCCGCAAAGAGTAGTCCTCTCAGCCACCCTAGACAAACTGGACAAGCGCCCTCTGTCAGAAAACAAGATCCTTGGACACTGGCCTACGCGAACATCAGCGCGATCGGCTATGAAGGCGCTGCTGCGGTATTTAAAAGACATTGGACTTTCTGACAGATTGTGATTTCACTGTGTGACTCAGGATTGTACGGTGCACTGCATCACAGTAGGAACGCCTTTGCGGGCTGCGTGACAGTGCCCACAGAAACAGTTTGTGTGTACGTGCGTGCGTGTGTAGTTTCCTTTTTTTTCAATCCTTCTCCCTCTCACCTATCGCTTCCCCTTTCCCCTCCCCCAGTACAGGGTAGCCAACCGGAGATAATCTCTGGTTAACCTCCCTGTCTTTCCTTTGCCTTTCTCTCTCTCTCTCTCCCTCCAATGTAACGCGCGCGACGGAAGGCGGCGCACTTGCTCCTCACTTTTCTCCCTTGCGCACATAAGAGTGAGCCACTATCGTCGGCTCACCCATTCCACCCCCCCACCCCCCACACGCTTTCACTCGCACATACAGCATGCGGCGCGGGGTCACGATGTTATCGCACTTGGACTTTATGCGGAACATGAGGACGACGGCGACGGCAGGAATGCGCCTAGTGTCCATATAATTGCTATCACAATATTAAAATACGAGTATCCGGCAGCTGAAGCGTCCTATGGCCCATTACTTTCCGCAAAAGAAGTAACGAAATAGCACTTTCACCATGCGACAATTCGCTGCACCGCAACAACGCTTCTTCTTTCCTTTTGTGGGGCGGGGGCACCGTAATGAAAAAAAAAACGCAAAGTATGTTGGTCACAATAGAATGCCTACTTTGGGCAACTGATATAGCTATTAAAGGAGTATCGAAGAAAACACGAGACGCTCGGTCCACCAAGAACCATGCGCATACTGCTCGGTATCCTACACCGGCGAGACAAGACTTTCTGGAGAGGTTGCGCTCAAGCGAACGCACTGCAATCCGTCGAGTCCCCACAGTGATGGCGGCTAGCGACCATTGTTTCTTTTTCTCGTCTGCTAGCTAGAAAGTGTCGAAACCTTTGCCAGGCGAAAATGCACACGGCCAGAGAAAGCTGAACGCGCACCGAAGTGCGCCGTGCGGTGGTCGGGGCAACACGAAGAAAACGCATGCGCTCTGGCTGGCTCTGGTAGCGCGCGGGTAGGGGAGCGAGAACAAAAAAAATTGAAGAGGCGCAATGTGTCCTCCCGATTAAAAGTCAAAGTAGGAAAATAAATAAGAACGTAGTTGCCTTGGCTGGCTTTAGTGTCTTCACTGAATGCTTTGGCGCAGGTGAAAAAAAAAATGATATTTTTTATGTGGCATGACGGCACGAATGAACCACCACAACGCTTCGTCTCATCGGGCCTCGCTGCGGGCTTTGTCAACTTGTCTGATAGCGTGTTCATTTGGCTTGTCTCGTTGTATGGCCCGATGTGCGACTTTGGAAATGTCAGTGCACCTTTGGCATCAAATATTTATGGGAGCAATAAACTTACAAAGTTCGGCAATTGAAAATCTAAAGCGCACGTTTGGAAATGTCAATGCACCTTTCACATCAAAAGTTTATGAGAACTTTATACCCATAAAGTTTCGGAATTGATATCCACGTGCTCCGTAAATTCCATGATAGTGAGTAGATTCCGCGGCCTCCACGAAATGCCGCGGCGAGCCATTTCGTCATCAAAACGTCCTTGAAACTTTGTGCACGGATGGGGCTGCTTGCGTTATGTGACTCCCGGTGCATGGGCGTTGCCGCGAAATTCAGCCTAAGTTCGCAATTCTGGCGGGGAAATGGCTTGTCGAGCGTGAAAAAGACGCTCTAGACAAAATCCAGAATCATTTCTGGCGCCGGGGGTTGCTTTAGTCTGCGGTGCATGGACAGCACGAAAAAATTTCGGGGGGGGGGGGGGCTGAAGCCCCATAAGCCCCCCCCCCCTGGCTACGCCCCTGCTAAAGGCATACAAAGCGTAATAAACGAAAAGAACGTCTGAATCGACAAGCACGAAGATCATCCAAATCCATGTACTTGCCATCATTCCCATGGTGGTACAAGAACTGCAGCGCCAGAGTTTTCTTTAATGAATTGTAGGAAACTCTATGGCCCACGGTACATATCGGCTGTTTCGCAACGTGTTTCTGCAGCCACATTGCCGCAAGTAAACTCTTTGAACTTATGCACAAAACCGTCATTGCCATTCCTTTTAGAACTCGATACAGATACGACGCAGATACCGCGCACGAGAAGACTTGGTCGTTTGGTGACCTCGAACAAGATGACTGGGATGGCATTTTAAAATCGTGCTGACATGGCAACCGGAATGATGACGTTAGACAGAGAGCCCACTCGCAACATGCGTTATTTTTTTATCAATAAAGTAAAGGATCGCCCACGCATTACGGAAATTAGTTTTGACCCGCGCTGTCCTTGAGGTATGTACCGCTAGTTAGAGCATGCGAATCAATCCGGGTCTTGCAGCGTTGTTGCCATTCTAGTGCCTTTTCAACACGCTCGATTGCGGGTTATCTTGCGCACTTTCCCTCAGCGGAGATATTGAGACGAATGCTAGAATGCAAAATGAATGCCACTTGCACTATCCCAAGATACGGCTGTACTGTACTTGCGCCTGACTTCGCGTGGCCCTGAAGGAAAAGTTACAGGGGCGGAGCTTGTGCTCGTATGTTAATGCGTAATGTTCCACCAGCGTTCGACAGGCGCTTTTAATTCCCCGGAGCCGATATTGAATCAGCGTAGCTTCCACGCATGCGACGGTTTCAACTAGAAGAGAAATGCTGAAAATTGAGTCATATTGACCCCTCATGGTGTAAAGTTTTCTTATTTTTCTGTTGTACATAAGATGTCCATGTTTCCTCTTTCCCGCGTAAACTAACGCAGACGAGAATGTAAAACTTTCTTCAGGAGCGCTCTTTTTAATTTTTTTTTTTGTGGGGGGGAGTGCTGCTCTGCCTTCATAGCTTCCCCTTCAATGCCAGAGAATGGAATTGAAAAAAAAAAACGTTTATTGTAAGAGGAAAGGGTTGGGGAAGCAGCTGGGTGGCACGGTGGCATCAGCAGCCTGCCGTGCTTGGTCTAGGACCACCACTTAGGACTCATTTCCCTCGCTGGCGGTAGCCATATCTCCCAACGCTCCGTGCTGTCTATTCCGGAGCGAAAAAAAAAATGACACTACAGAAATTTGTCCGGGAGTATAGTTCAAAGCTGGCGCATTGCAGACGATATGTAAACATACCATTGGCCACCGTAACATCCCGCCCGAGTTAAGCGAAATAAAAAAACCATCGTTTAAAGTGCAAGTCAGCCATACCGAGTAGCCGATCCCACAACTTCGAGCACGTGGCAAGAGGAAGGTGAAGCAAGGAAAAACACGTTTTATTATGGCAGCAGTTCCTCTTACATAGGGTGATCACAAAGCGAAAGGAGCGATCGCAAGATCGCTCCTTTCCAGGGGGAGTAAAAAAAGAAAAACGGGCAAACACATATCCGAGCACTTATACGGCCTGGCACTGCTGACAGCTAGTGCGTCCACGCTCGCGTGCCTGCACACGCATATGCGTCGGGAGCATTTGCTAGCTCGCGTACGTAAGGCGTACTTACGCGCAGACACCAGCGCTGCGCGTTGTCTTTATACGTGGGAGAGCGAAGCGGGGTCGCCGACTCGCTCGTTACGTGTGCAGCGCATCCCGGCGGCAGCGTGGTTGCAAGCAGCACCGCCGAATGCAGGTCGCTGCGTGGGCGTTGTCGTTGAGGGAACCGAAAGGGCCCAGAACTCTCTTATCATTATTTTTTTTTTGTTCTACAGGTTATCCGCCCCGGAGTCGTCGCAAACGGGGTCAAGGGCAGCAGAGCAAGAGGGCTCTGTGTCGTAAACGGAGACCAGATCGACGATGGGCCTGTAGCATGTACGCTAGAGGGTCACCGTTCATATCGACTGCCGTCGCCCGCTCCGAAGGTGTACGCACAGCGTGTAGGCTGGTGTGCCGCTGCGTGCGTCTATATACGTCCGATAACCACGAGGAAAGAATGGGGCTCGTCTAAAAACGCATCACGCAACGCGTGTACCAGCAGTACACATAGCAAGCGCGCAGTGGAGCGCTTCTTTTATACGGCGCGTCTTACCGGGGGCGTAAGTTTACACTTTTTTTTTTCGATAGAGTGATAATACGTTGTCGTGCTGTATAAGTTTGCGAGTAACGAATGCGGAAAGCATCGCTTGAGTGTTATATCGTTATACTGTGGCAGTTTCGAATCGAACCAGGGCACCGCTTGAGTGTACTCGGCCCCGTGAAAGAGGCTGGATTTCGCGAGGCGTCGGGATTCGACAACTGATAAAGTTCGTGTCAATAGTCGGGCAATATAAATGTTCTCGGATGATAACCGGCGCGACTCGCAGGTTGCGAAAAAAAAAGCCATTAAATTTAGTCTAATGTTACCAGCAGTCGTGGAAGCATTGCAGAGGCATACGTGAATGTCCCAGGCAGAAACTACAGCGACTCCCTTGCCGCCGTAATTTCCTCGTAAAAAAAAAAAAAGATTGCGGGAAAATGCCAGTTCCGAATTTTGTCGGGCAAAGAGGCACAAATAGTCAAAGTGCACAACTGGGAGGGATCAGATGCAAGGATATATCGAATATCCATCAGCCTGCGTTATGCAAAGGACGTTGTCCTGTTTAGCAACGCTGCATATGGCTCACAAGTGATTGAGAGCCTAAACCACCAAAGTCTAAGCGTTTATTTGAACGCTTTAATGATAATAACATATAAAGCTGAATTAGTATTATACTATGACCAGGTGCGGAAAATTCTGCAGAGACACTTAAGTCTGCTTACGTGTGGTAATGGGAAAGCATTGCAGTTGCTCGGGTGAAATGTTTTCTTTTTTTTTTTCTCTGCGCGTTCCTTGGCTGCACAAGCTCTCGCCTGCGTTTTAACTGCACACCGGTAAGGCCAAATGAAACTAGCTATGAAGCTTATCAACACGCTCGCATGCTCGCGAGGAGTTCATAACTCGAAGGATCGCTCAGCGGCATTCATTTGAACATGAATGTGTTTTTTTTATTTCATGCAATCATTTTATACACTCATGACGTAGCGCCACCTCCTACCCATTGGCTACGCCGTCACATGCTCCACGACGCCCGCACTAGGCCGCACGTTTAGTCAGCCAGATGGCTGCGACATGACGTGTGCAATGATGCACGCACTAGTCACACATTTGGTCAACCAGAACCGCGGAACAAGGGTGGCCCCGGCGAAGGGTTTTCGCTTCTCACGCCGGAAACCCGGGTTCAATTCACACCCAGACCGAAATTTACCTGCTATTCTTTCAAAGGCATTAATTTACATTGTTTACAGGAACCTCCATGAGAAATGGGACGTCAATTCGAGTACTTTCTGATGTCGTTTTGCTCTTTGCCGTCAGCCATATTTGGTACCATCATTTGGTGACGTTGCCGACTACAAGTCCAAATTTTCGTGCAGTGGGGCATATGATGCTTTCGCATAAAAAAAAATAAGCAGTTGATATAGCGTGTCCCTTGATGCCGTGAAGGTGCGTATAGAACTATAGGCCAAGCTGTCACAGGAAAACAGGATCCCAAGCATAAAGTTTTGATAAAGATGATTAGGAGCTGGAGCTTATGCAGGCGTTCCTCAAGTCATGAACCACAGCTTACCGATATTCGTGCAGAAAAACGTACATAATTGGTTTACTTCACCAATACTGACGGGCGGAACAGAGTTGAACTTGGAGCGCAACAAAGAAACGTGAGAAGATAAGGGCCGTTTGATGTGCAATGGAATGGAAGATAATACTTGTATCATTAGGTAGACAGCACAGCTACAGATATGGATTAGATAGCAAATGCGAATAGAGTATATTCTGGTTTAGAACTGGAGCAGGATGTGGAGTTGCGCATTGTAAGTTCATTACGTAGAGCAAGTAGCCGGTGGTCTGTTATACGTGACAAGATGGAAGCCATTAGAAGGAAAATGCAGACGCACGGTGCGGTAGAGATTTAATTGGTATGCGGAAATAAGAGAGAGAGAGAGAGAAGGGAGGAAGGAAAGGCAGGGAGGCTATAGCCAAACTTTGTCGAGTTCGCTACCCTACACGTTGGGAGGGGGATGGAGGAATGAAAAGGAGAGAGAGAGGGAGGACGCAAGTCTAGATCGCACCTTCACATGCACTAAGCCAGGTGCAGCTTACCTAAAGTGGAGGAAATTATGAAACCTACAGGAGTCAGCTGCTTCAAAATAGGGGTAATTCGAGATCGTTGGGAGAGGGTTCCGTCCTGCAGCGGGCAGTTGTATTATGCTGGTGACGATGGGAATGGAGCTGAAGAAGAAGATTACGGTTAAGAAGTTGATGCTAATGAAATTTAATAACGAGTAAAATGCCTCGTGAAACAGTTGGGTTAAGAATATTGAACGCTCGTAATTAAACCGCGTACTTCATAAAGCTGCGAACGCAAATAACTCATTGCATGGCCCCTATTGCCTGCAAAGCGCTCTTAGATTTGTTTCAGCCAGGAGAGCGGGAAAACATGCGTACAACGCTTGTAAACGCTTCGGTGCACTTCAATGAGTAACTACGAAAGCCACTAGTTTCCCGTACACTTTCAACTTTGGATGTGTGCCAACCGTAATCTTGATCACAGTTTTCACCAAATATGGAATCCGTCGCAGTGCCACATTGAGTTCACCTGGGACACCAGATACACTGTGGATAACGTCTATATGGCACTTTCAAACTCCTGCGTGACTAATTTATACCAACCAGAGATGATAATTAACCCATACACTTTAAAAAAAACGTGTCAATATCAGGGCACTCTGAGTTGCCCCGCATTTTAAACAAAATATGTGACCTTTCTGGTTTGACCTATTATGTAAACGCATAGCAGTTTGCACATAACCTTGGCTAAATATTTCGATTGCCAATAAGGAGGTTTTTCCAGCGCAATTCATCGGCTATGGGAAATTATAAGCTCAGTGTTGGTGGCGATGTCTTTCTTGTTCATTCTTCATTAGCATCTTCTAAGTTAGCTTTCGAGCATAATGTGCTAGAGTCAGTATGGTGCAAGAAAGTTGTAACCTAATACCTTCGTATTTATTGTTCGAGTAGTTTATTGCCCAACAAGCTTAGATTTGAGCACGTTGTAATTGCTACGTGAAATTATTTTGGGGGCATTAGCTCAGGCATTACTTCTTTTTACGCACACCTTTCTTTTTTTTATCCCCATACTGTACTAGCTAATTATTCCATACTCCTTGAATGTCAGTGCTTCTAGAAGGTGGACGTTACCTACGACACTCGCTGTGTGAATACCTTCACATTCCATTTGGATAAGCTCAGTTGTCTCCGGAGTTGTCTCCGAAAGCACTCAGGCAAATTGACTAGTCGCCTCAGGGAATCATTAGTTTTTTTTTGCTTTTTTTATTTTTTCTCATATACTACTTTAAATGTGAAAAGTACATGTCAATTGAATAATTGCTTGTTCCGCTGCCTGCCAGGCACTGCCGCTCAAGCCCTGTGTGGCTTTGGCAGGCCTGTTATGTACGCTGCTTTTTTGTGACTTTGTGGAATAAAGTATTATTATTATTATTATTATTATTATTATTATTATTATTATTATTATTATTATTATTGCTGGAGCAGACACATGCCTGATCCTCTTGCCAATGTTTGATACGGTATGTTTTTGTCCGTAGGCTACGTGCTCGCAGATTACCTCCTTATAAAAAGAAATATTTCTTTGTAATTTATTTCTTGCCAAACTTCACACTTTTTTTTTTTTTTTGAGAACGAGGTCTTTCTGTCTGACTTAGACAGGTTTGGCCTACTAGGGATTTGAGTATCTTGTAACCACTCCTAGGAAAAAAACGTCGTTTCGGTCCTCCATTGTGGATTAGCGAGTCAAAAGATGTATAAAATACAGGTCTTAATGAGACAAGAAGCGATAATTCGTCGCACAGTAGTTAAAATTAACGGCACATGCGTAATCACAACCAATGTAGCTGAACATTAACCACATTGCACTGTACCCTGTAAAGGGTGCACCACCGTATATATACATTTATTGAGGCAAAGCCATCATACCGCGTACTTTTGAATAATGAAACAACTTTGCTCGTACTAAGCAAGGTTTGCGCGTGACAATGGTGTCTGGAGGACGGCTTCCGCGGTGACCACATCAAGCGAGAATTTGTCGCAGAGTATGTAAAACTATTGGTACGGCCTTAAATAATGTCAATATACAGGGTTTCTACCAACTGGGAAAACGGGGAAAACCGGGAATTCTCAGGGAATTTGAATAGTCCGGAAATACTCAGGGAAAACTCAGGGAAAACTCATGGAACTTGTGCTTCTATCAGGAAAAATTAGCTGTAACTTTATTGAAAGGGAACGAAAGTCGTGTTAAAGCTGGCTCCAGTTCATAGGAATCACAACAAATCGTCATTGATGCCGTGTCATCGGCACGAGATATTGCCAGTGTATTTAACGACCGACTTTCCAGACGGCCGATTTTTCGGACATGCCCGATGATTCGCGCCGCTTTGCGGCACCACCACGTACTCCATATAGTCAATGTATATTGCCCTGACTGCAGGTCTGAAATGGCTATAATTAAAGCCACCACCACCGACATTTTGATCATCTCGCCGCCTCGAACCGGCACTCTCGCACGCAGATTCGCTGGCGGCCGTAGCCACCACCGCGGCGACGTTAGGCCTAGCTGCTTCTACGTTCGCTATTAAGCTTCTTCCCGTGCGGTGCGGTGTTTTTTCATTGAAAGAATTCACCGCTGTCAGCAATGGCACCGAATCCGCCTTTGTAATCCTCGCGCATGGCTTCGAAGCTCGCAGAGCACAACACGTTGCGTAATGCCAGTCTCCGAAAGTTAGATTCGCCTCAGTACAGTGTTGTTACGCGGAGAAGCATAACAAGCGTAGGAAGGGGCAATTGTCACGGGACACCGTATGTATTCCTTAATTATACACGTGTGCAACCCCGTATCCTGTCACAATACGAGCACCGATATGCCTAATAAGTGTGCTGACAGGCATTAAGAGCGTTTTCGGACGTTCCTGTGGCAATTTTAGCTCTTAAGGGCAGTTAAAGACATGCATTCATTTTATTCGGGCTGGCCGATTTTTCGGATGTTTTTGTGGCCCCTAGGGATTCCGAAAAATCGGACGTTGACTGTACAACTGACCAAGAGGATGCTTCAAATGATCCATGGGGTGAACGCGTGGCAGAAGGAGGATGAGAACAGAAAGTACCGACGCACTGAGGAATTAACGGGAAAGCAAGCGAGCCGCCGCCTCTTTGAAGGAGTTTGAGCTCAAAAAATAAGGTGTTGGCTGACGCCGAGATGCAGGTGTCCCTCATCCAAACCAAAATAAACTCTTTAAAGCAGTGAAACCCAACACTGAGATGTTGTGTACGGGCTGAGAGTATGTCAGGACAGTTGAGGTTGACTTCCCAGCTGCTGACAGATAATCTTAGTTGTGATAAGGTTCAGGTCTCAAGCTTGCTATCAGTTGATAGAAATAGCTCATATTAAAAAATACTTATGTATGCATCTCCTTTACATTCATATCTTAAAATGTTCGAACCAATTTGGAATAGGTTTTATCATTGTTTTCGCTGTGCATTTTACTAACACCTTCCTTCTGTTTTCTTTTTAAATAATATAGATATTATTCCTTACTATTCAAACCGGATTAAGTCATTTTTTTTGTGTTTCAACATGCTTACAGCATCGTGACAGCATCGGGCAACATAGTGTCAGCCTGCCTTGCCATAAAACAGAGTTCTGGCTCATTCACGGAATTTCGCAAAGGCGCTCAGGAAAAACCTGGAAAACTCAGGGAATTTGGAAATGTCAACTTGGTAGACAACCTGATATAGTCAAAAATTCACCACATTGCGCCATAGACTGACTGGGTCAACTGACTGGGTCAACAAAGTGTCGAGGCTAAATAAGATAAGGTCGACGTAATTGCGCGTCAAATACTATGCAAATAGAATACAAAATGAGCGAATAATGGACTTAAAAAAAAAAGACCCAAGGATACACAATAGAGAGCTATAATCACCATTTCTTCATCGAATAAATTGAACCACTTCGTGCAGTCGCGATCAAAAGTTTGTGGACCAAAGGTGCCGCGATTTTATATATATATGTCTTTTTTTTTTCAGCTTGGGAATTTCGGCTGAAATCAAGAGCGCACGCGTACGAGCGCGTGTTTGACCAATAGAATCTATTAAACCAATTCCAAGCCGCTGAGCTGCGCTTGAATATATATTAATTTTTTCCTAGTGCCGTTGGTCTCCAAACTTTTGATCGTGACTGTACATACGCCAACCTCGTCTTCTTTAGCGTCGACACTTGGTTGAACTCCCCCTCCCCCTTCTTTTTTTTGTTCTCATCTTTTGCATCCAATTACTGTCCCTGTTTTTCTCACTTTCTTTTTTGATGACTAGTGGTTTTCTATTTACACTCTCAATTACGTGGTACTTCGTTGCCAACTCTCTCCACGTCTTCCTCCATTCTTGGTCGACTCTTTTGATGTACAAATATTTGTCGACTTTAGCCGCCCATTTATTTTCGTCGCTACTCCTGAGTGTTTCTCTTCAAAACTAATATTGCTCGGCGCTTCTTTGACTTCGAAAGGGACCCAACCATTGTAAATCTGCACTGCCTCATATTTGTGGTTTTACCGTGGGCCTCCAAAGCCGAGCTGCCAACAGCGAACAGGCCCAGATCGAAGATGAGAGCACACCAGAGCGCTCTCAACTGGAGCATGGCGCTCTGAAACAAGCGAAAGTGTTTAGGAGCGCTCGATCTTCAGCAGCCGATTGTGAACTGCACCGCGAGAGGGCTGTAAATAAGCGTAGCCGATTTAGCGGGTTTGGCGCTTGTTTGCGTTGTCGAGCGGGAATATTTGTTCGGCGGGCTTTCTAGCGGTTCTGAAGTAATGTTTGCTTCTTTCTTTCTTGGCGGTACAAAAACGTTCGTTTACAATAATTTGTGCGTCACGTTTCAAAAACATGCACCTTATCTATAGCCCTTTGGAAATAAGAGAATTGAGCGTGTTTTCAGTCACCTGATTAATTTTAAATATAGGTC
Source organism: Dermacentor albipictus (assembly GCF_038994185.2). Taxonomy (NCBI): domain Eukaryota; kingdom Metazoa; phylum Arthropoda; class Arachnida; order Ixodida; family Ixodidae; genus Dermacentor; species Dermacentor albipictus. The sequence goes on along the minus strand of NC_091822.1, from coordinate 127,238,529 downwards.
AGGAAACAGCATATTCACGGAGATGGCAAATATTATCCTTAATATGTGGCTTGCTCTCCTCAGAACCGATAAACGCTGCTTCAGTGACACGCTGCCTGAACACGTTGTTCGCAAGACTGGTACGATGGAGCCCCATGGGGTCAGCGATGGCACCAGCCTCGGACCCAGCCACGCCAGCGAACAAATACACACAGGGTGCCTGAACGTGCCATGATAAAACAGAGAAAATGTTTTTCGGTATGTTTAATAAGTACCCGGTAGTTCAACCTGTTTTTCGACCAGTGACTCTAGTTTACGGAGACATCTTTAGCTTTGCTTTGCGGTGCGATTCCACACTTCACAGTAGCACAATAAAGCGCTTATTAATATTCATAAGTTATATTTTTATGCCGTCATAGACGATAAGAAACAGAGTTTTCTATTGAGTTTAGTTCTTTTTTAGCTGTTTATTACGTCGACGCAACAAAATATATTTTGAACACGATTGCGGTTTCTGCCTGGGTTTAGGGGGTTTTCAGCGGATTTTAGGTGCTCGTATTGCGGGTTCTAGCGTTTTTTATGGCCTCGACTTGCGAGTTTCAGTTCAGTTTTTTCAGTTTTTTTCAGTCAGTTCAGTTCAGTTCAGTTTCAGTTCAGTTTCAGTTCAAATAAATCTGTTGTTGAAAGTTAGCGCTGTGTGTGTCAGATGTGCCTTTCTGTTGTCCTTGTCAAGCTTGCGCTTTTACAAAAATAAGACTAGCCTTGCGGTCCTTCAAAGGTCAAATTAACGGGAGTCAACTATAGTAAGATTTGTAAGAAACTCTATGAAGTTTACCATCCTGACAGCTCGAATAGGTTAACAGAGACAACGGCTACGCCCTCTCTTGGCTCGATATGCAGACATGGCGAAGTTTGACCGTGTCGAAAGTGGTGTCTTGTGGACTCTAACCGCTTGTAAGCCATGAATGTAGAATGCCAGTGGTATATGTGGTTCGCCCCGCTATCTTTCTCCGTTTAGGGACGCGACGCAAAAAACACACGCACCCTACTTAGCCAAACGTGTGAACATCACGTCGAACGGCAGGCCCTAGTCGATCAAAGAACGCTTCTACACTCTTGGTCGTACAATTCGCTGTACGGAGCTTCATAGGACACCGATTATTGTTTTCTGCGGCCAGCATTAAATTCAGTTCAGTATATTTATTCAGTTAAGGTACCTTCTGAGAACCCGAACATGAAGCCTGTGAAGGCACCTCGAGGATTCGGAAACTCCGCTGCAAAGTAGGCCATGCAGGTTTCGTGGTAACAAGGAACGGCAAGATGAATGCAGAAAACTGCTACTCGGTGCACTGAAGTTCGCTAAAGACAAAATTATAAAAACGTGGAAATAATAAAGAAATATGGCAGTCGCGGTGAAAATGAGTGTATATTACCGAGATGAGTGTCACTGATTGCTTGAAACGACCGGGCTGCTTAAATCGCATTGTTGCACCTAATCACGGACATCGTCACTATCGTTATTTGTCGACAAAGAAAATGATGAAACATCAGATGCCAAAAGATTCCACACGGACTCAAAGCGCTTTTGTGTGCTAAAATGTTTTTGCGAAGCTCCATCTTCGTTCATTTGGCAATAATAGTTCGATTGCCGGAAGTGAAGGTCACTGTCCCATTTCTTTTTTCTCGCCGAAACTCTATAGTACATGCATGTAAGTGTGGCACAATGGATTTGAAAGTGAGTTTTTGTATTTGGGCTGTAGTAACACTGCGAAAATTCTTTAAACTTGTTAAGTTCAACGTCTGGCTCTTTTCGCATGCAACATGTAGTCCATCTTTATGGATAAGAAGTTAATTATATAAGCGGACGCCGCCAAAATTTATGACATGATTGGTGAGCTGGTGCGGGATGGCGGGGTCGTCAGCCGGGTTTGGTTTTCGCCTTCTTTGCCGGTTTTCCAAGAATCTTCTTATTGTAAACGTTTTTTTTACACTATATAGAACAGTAATTTATACTAATACAGCTCAAACAGTTTTTCTCTTCGGTATGGTATGGTATGAAGAACTTTATTGAGGTCCTGAGGGATCAGTCTGGGACTGATGCGGGCCACTCCCACGTCGGTACAGAGAGGCCGAGCCCCTCTGCTATCACACGGGCCCTCTGGACAGCCCTGAGCTGGTCCGCCAGCACTTCACTGTGCAGCATTCGCTGCCACCACTGTTCACCTCGAGAACCATCACCGGCCAACGCCAAGCAGCGCCACAGCATGTGTTGTAAATCGAGCAAACCCCCACACTTACTACAATAGACTGAAACCCCGCAGTCCGGATTAATTTTATTCATGATGACAGGGTTAGGGTACGTCCGTGTCTGCAGTAGCCTTAATGTAACCGCCTGCGGCCTATTTAATTTAGGATGTGGCAACGGGAATGCCCTGCGCCCTAAGTAATAGTGCTTGGTGATTTCGTTGTAGGTTAACAGTTGGTCCCTGTACTCAGGAGCGGGAGATCCAGCCCCTTCAGGGAGTACACGGCACACTAATCCTCGTGCCTCCCTGTGCGCCACCTCGTTGAGGTTACGCGGGGCTCCCTCCACTGTCCCCATGTGCGCCGGGAACCAAGTAACGGTATGCGAAGTGATATCCCTACCCTGCAGCAGTCTGTTAGCCGGTTCCGCAACAAGTCCTCTCGAGAAGGCTGTAATCGCAGATCGCGAGTCGCTAAACACCAAAACTCTTCTAGAATCAATTAGTGCTAGAGCAATAGCCACCTGTTCAGCAACCCCTGGATCTTTGGTATAAATGGAAGCAGCATTTCTAACGCTCCCTTTGCCATCTACTACCACCACCGAATAAGCATTTTTACCATTAATCCATGCGGCGTCAACAAACGCAGACTCCTCCTCCTGATCCTTTGCCTCTCGTAACAAAGCCCTAGCTCTCGCGACCCGCCTCCCTACATTGTGCACGGGGTGCACATTCCGCGGAAATGGACGAACCATGATATTTGCCCTAAGGTTCACGTTCAACTCGTGTAGGGGCACCCTATCGTGCGACACAGCCACCGATTCTTCAATTGACTCTAATATATACCTACCCGGCGGTGTACCTAGCAACCGCTCCCTCTGTGCGGAACGTTGAGCCTCAGCAATTTCATCTAAAGTATTATGCAAACCCAGTCGTAACGACATATCGTTTGACGTAGTCATAGGCAGACCAAGCGCAGCCTTGATGGCTTTTCTGATTAATGCATCCAATTTATTTTTCTCCCCCCTATTCCAATTTAGCATAGCTGCCACATACGAGAAATGACACATAATAAATGCGTGAACTAAGCGCATTGCACCTTCTTCTCCTAAACCCCCTATGCCTATTAGAGATCCTTCTTATAAGTCTTATGGCCTCCTCCGTTTTCTTGGTAATACGCTGAATGGTTCTAATGTTCGATCCGTTCGCTTCAAGTACAAAACCCAGGACCCTGATTGCTTCAACTTTGGGTATCACCGACCCTTCCCTAGTATGAATTCTAATGCAAGGCTCAACGTCCGGTACCCAACCCCTCGGCCTACGACCTAGCTTCTTAGATTTGAAGATCAACAACTCCGACTTTTTAGAGGAGCACTTGAGCCCCATGAGACCCAGATACTCCTCCGTAAGCGTTACCACCTGCTGCAGCCTAGCCTCAAGCTCTCCATCACTACCACCGACACTCCATATAGTAATGTCATCCGCGTAGATAGAATAGCCAATATCCTGGACAGTGTCCAGTCTATTAGCCAACTTCGACATCGCCAGATTGAATAACATAGGCGAGAGTACGGATCCCTGCGGAGTATCACAGCAACCCAATTTAACGACTTCCGATTTTATCTCCCCAAACCTGAGACATGTCTTTCTATCCGTAAGGAAAGCCTTGACAAAATTGAAAAGCCGCTGCCCCAAATTCAAGTCCGATAGCACCCGTGTAATGAAAGAATGTCGGATTTTATCGAAAGCTTTTTCCACATCAAGTCCAATTAGTGCCTTAGTATCCCTTGTTCGCCGGTCAAGGATCTGATGCTTAATCCTGATCATAGCATCCTGAGTCGAGAGGCCGGGCCGAAATCCTATCATCGAGTGCGGAAAGACCCCATTGCCCTCAACATAACGCGTTAGCCTATTTAAAATGGCATGCTCAGCGACTTTTCCCAAACACGACGTCAGGGAAATGGGTCTGAGATTTTCAAGCCCTATGGCCTTCCCCGGTTTGGGTATCAGAACAGTAGCTGCCAGTTTCCACTTTTCCGGGAAAGAGCCTTCCTTCCATAGGCAATTGATCTGCCGCGTAAGGAACTCAATTGACCCATCGTCTAAATTCCGCAGCATTTTATTCGTAATGCCATCCGGCCCTGATGCCGATCGACCATTAAGATTCTGCAGCGCCATCCTTATATCACTTTCAGTAAATTCCGCGTCCATAGCTGCATTTTCGTCTCCACTATATTCCAAAACCACATCAGGTGTATCGTGCCAGGTCTCCAACGGAAGGTATCTTTGAGCCAAATCCTTTAGCAACTCCTGCTCCGTGGAGTCCCGACACGCCTGATGGACCAGCTTACCTATCACAGTCCTCTGATTAGACTTAGTGTTTGTCTCATCTAGTAAATGTCTGAGCAAACTCCAGGCGCCTCCCCTCTTAATGCGACCATCAATAGAATTGCACACTTCATCCCATTGCTGCTTGCACAGTACCCGACAATGGTCTTCAATTCTCTTCGGTGTCCCTTCCACCTTTTTTCGCGCCACAATCCTTAAACTAATACGCGCATTGAGGACTGTCACGTGACGGGACGCGAAGAAGACGTGCTTACCGTCAGCGCAACTCGTTCGCGGAACCTGACCGAAATAACCGTGTCGATGCCGGCCTCCCCGATCGTGACTGCGCATTCCGGTCTTCGGGGCTTCACCGCTTGCCCAGACGTCGGGGGTCGAGCCACACGACGCAAACGCGGAAAGCCGTGGCTGGCTGCGTCCTTCGTGGCGCATCTTCCGAAGCCCCATGTCGGGTGCGCAAACACGGTGCGAGTTCAGCCACACGCCGGGAGGGACGCTACCGGAATGACCTGAAAACCATGTGCGTGTATACCGTGATACACGCGTATAAGATAAGGATGCACGACGCTCGAGGCGTCCAGGGAGTTGTGAGGAACGATGCCTCCATACCGCCATAATCAACACGGAGAAAACACACATACGCACACAGACACACGCATCATAGCAAAGATGTACTCGCACTGTCTTGCAACCTATATGTAGCTCACAACCCACCTTGTCGGAACGACGAAGAATTCAGTTGATATATACGTATAATGCAGAATGATACAACGTAAATTATAAAAAAAATGTTGAAAGGTGAGTCAAACACGTTCCATGTGACGTCGCTGAGAGACAATGTCTTCCAGAGCGACTTGGGACCGATATTGAGGAGGAGTCAGTGCGCGCGGCAAACGTCGCGTGAGGTGATTATAGGAGCAGTGTCGGAATGCTTTAATTCCCCTTCCCCCCCCCCCTTTTTTTTTACTCCGCAATTTTTGGGATGGGCCCACAATTCTTAGACTGCACTATCTACAGCACGGGTCAGCTAAAGGGGTTTGAAACACATATACGGAAAAGTGCGTGCAACTCACCGACGAAGACATTGTCTTTAATAAGAATAACAAAATTATAGCATTTATCAAATCTCTATAAGCATCAAAATACGGACGGACAGGAGGTGGGTATAATAACTGCATCTAAGGTACCATGTTTTATGGGTTCCTGCAAGTAGCCCACTTGCCTCTTCTAGTAACACTCTTGCTTGGACTAGTTGGTTCATGCTTGAATTAGTAAAGGCAAGGCGCAGAAGACCAGGACTCAAGAAGAACACAAACGACAGGACCGGCGCCACACGAGACTGCATATATATATATATATATATATATATATATATATATATATATATATATATATATATATATATATATATATATATATATATATATATATATATATATATATATATATATATATATATATATATATATATATATATATATACAGTAAAAGCTCGTTAATTCGAACCGCAAGGGGAAGCCGCTTCAGTTCGAATTAACGAAAGTTCGAACTAACGAAAGTGAGGGATGGCAACAGTACACTGCCATTTGGAAGCAGTAGGGCATGTCAGAAATTTGGCGTGTCAGAAAGTGATGGCGTGTGCCGCGGGCACATGCCATCTTCAAGTCGAAGCTCTGGGTCCGACTGTGCCACACCACCGATGTCCACTGAAACGAACGTTAGCCGAGGCTTAACACCATCACACTGAATCGCGACGGCCGATACCTCCTAAGCTGAAAACAGAGGTGCACAACCGATGAAGACTGCCGAGACAAAGACGCTGAACATGTGAAGGTGGCAAAAGCCCTGATTCGTTGGTTCTTGATTGCAAGCGCAGCTGCAACGTACTTGATTCACTTTGTTTCGGAGCTTGCCGTGCCATCTCCGCACAACATTAGCAGCTGTACAAGATTTGCAAAGCCTCCGAGATTCGCAACGGGCAAGAAGTCTCGGAGGTTACGTAGAACGGAGAGGCGGCAGCCGCCGCTGCCTTCTGGCTGACCCCGCGTCGGTTAGATTTTTTTCCGATTTTGCCTTCTCTCGCCGTTCTCTCCGTTTCGGAGGCAATACAGCCTCGTGTGTAGGCAGTAGGTGCGTTTCTCTGGCCGTGTGCCAGGCGAGCGTAGTTCGAATTATCCGTGAGGGAACCTTCTCGCGTTCGAATTAACGGACTTTTTTATACATAGACTTCTGTGGAGCTTGGCCGGACCAAATCGTACCGTTCGAATTATCCATAAATTCGAATTATTGAAGTTCGAATTAACGAGCTTTCACTGTATATATATATATATATATATATATATATATATATATATATATATATATATATATATATATATATATATATATTAGTCATATGATGAGAAGCCAAACAAACACTGACACCAAGTACAACATAGGGGAAATTGCATGTGCTTAACCCCCTTTCTTCTCGTTTATATATATATATATATATATATATATATATATATATATATATATATATATATATATATATATATATATATATAGCGTCTTACTATTACAATAAGTGAAATAGCCTGGAAAGTTATATTTATGTTTAACAGACATAGACCTATTTATCAATCACAAATCGCGAACCATGGGGGCCCGGTGGTATTTGAGTATGCATTTGTTTTTCTGCAACTATATAAAATCTCAAGATGATACAGGGACAAAAGGTTATGAGTGCCTCACAGAAGTCCCAGATCTCGCCCAGTAGACGCAGTACAGCGCACATAAAAAGTGCACATTTGCTACAAACAATTTTAATCGCACACTTAAAACTCGATCTAACGAAACCATATTTTACAAAGTTCACGATCTATCGAAGAAATTTCCATTCCTCCGCAAGTACCCATAGGCTTCAATGTTGCCGTCCATCCGAAAACGAAACTAGCTTGACTGAATTCGTTTTAACTAAGTTTTTGCTGAAATAAATTAGTAATAGAGCGGTTATTTGTTTCTAATTTTGACCCAGAGGGGTTTTTCTTCTAGCGTATCCTCTAGAGCTAATGCGTTAAAATATCTGGGTTCCCTAGCCACGACCCAGCTTTCGACTGCAACTGGCACAGCAGACTCAACACCGCCTCGGTAGGGGCGGCGGTGGTTGCACGCTTTCGTTATTTCATGGTTTATGCGAGGGATGGCTAGATAAGCGGCAAATACGATCCCGCGGTAGCTTTTGCGTGTTGCTACGTTACAATTTTACATTTCCAAGGACCGCAAATTTTCTTTCTCAATTTTACAACCTTGCCGATTTAACGAAATAATTACAGCGTGGTCATGACTTCGTTAAATCTAGTTTCAGCTGTAAAACACAGAATTGTACATGTTGTTTAAGTCTACAGCAGGAATGTATCGCTAGTTTAGGAAATAGTATTGTCGAGGCTATATGCAACGAAGTATAATGAACATAGATTCCGATATTGACAAGAAAAAAAGACAGCAGATGTGTGCGACCTTGGAACGTTACAACCCGATTTCCAGCGAAGCCGTTTCTTTCGAATAGTTGCAATAAATGTTTCAGTTTCTTGTAATTACATCGCATGCTTTAAAGAAGTTGCCCGTATATATACGACTGTTCCGTTTGAAAATTTGCCCGCTTTGGTGCACGTTTTGTTGGGAATCTGGATAAAGTCAGTAGTTCATGAACACACGTTACCCCGCCATAATATTTACCGTGGTGTCCTCTCCCCCTCCCCCCCTTCTCCGGTCAACTTCTGCTACATCTGTTATCGGTTGTGTTCACAGTTCGCCCGTGCCAACGGGATAAATTCATTTGTTCGCAAAACGCATTGATAAAGTTTCGGATTGCTTGCATGCGCAATTTACTGCGAATGTCATAATTAGCCCCTCTCTTTGAAATTTACCTACATATTGCCCATAATGCGTGCTTAATTTTTGCCAAACCTAAACAAAATGTCTTGTCTAGTTCATCGAGGATATCGATCAAACCAAGTCGGAACATGTCATGACACCTGAAAATAAGGAAAGGAAAACAACGGCTCAGTAATTATTTGCAACGCTTCTAACCGGACCAGGAACGGAAAAATTTTGTCGCACACTGCATTTACCATGTCCCCCTCCCCTTTCCACAAAATATAAATTTGTTGTAACCTACAGTAATGAGTGGACACTGGAGAGCATAGCTGATAGCGCCCATATCACACGCTCTAACATTTCAATAAGAACTTTTTCACAAAGGCTGTGTTTGATCCTATCGCACTTAACTTCGCACATTGAGTTTACATTGCCTACCACCAATTTTCGCTCAATTTGATCTTGGTGGCTTTTGTAGTTCTGCCAGGGCAGCGGGCTCAATACTTCTTCACTCGTCAGACACAGTCATTACAATCTGGAGTGCTTGCATATGTAATTTATTGCGAAAGTCCAGTTACCCATCTATATTGAACTTTACCTACACATTGCCCATTACCTTATCCTTACAGTCACCAAGTGTAACGAAGCTGTCTGTGTAGTAAAGACAATTTCACCCATAACCTACGCCTACGCGAATACTTGCATGACCGGCCCAATTCGAACTATTCGAAAAACGCGTTACCTTCTGGCAAGCACTGAGTCCCTCCTTCACAACGCGATAGATGCTTGGATGTGTATATCAAAGCAGTACAGCGAGACATTCTGCAATTGTATTAAAACAACCACCCTTCCGCCATAATTTGTCCGCCAGCGAAATGAAAGCACTAGATACCCTGTCTTCTCGCAACGGTATCGTCATTAAGTCTGCTGACAAAGGTGGTGCCGTTGTCATAATGAACAAGTCTGATTGTACTGCAGAGGCTCACAGAAAACTAGCAGACGCGACTTTTTATAAACGCCTTGATCATGACCCCACTGAACAATACAGATCTCTGGTCAAAAGCACGGTGCATGATCTCGTCAAAAATAAAAAGGTGCCTGACAATGCAATTCATTCTCTCATTCCACTAAGTCCTGTTGCCGGTTGCTTTTATCTTTTACCTAAAATACATAATATAAACAACCCCGGTTGTCCCATCATTTCCGGTATAGGTACAGTCACAGAAACTTTGTCCAGCTACGTAGATTACCTCATTAGTAATATCTCAGCTACATTTCCGCCTGTTTTACGTAAGGGATGCTACCGGCTTTCTGTTAGATATAATCGATCTCAATATCCCTAAAGCCAACAACAGCAAAGTGCATATGCACAAGTGCATAAGTGCAGCAAAGTGCACTTTGCTGTTTTTAGTATGACCAGGTGGCTTTTGTCCACGTCTTTTTTATCACAAGTGTTATATGTAATATTGACGTTGCTCTTTTGACTTGATGGCGCAGATCAGCGGGTATCATATGCGCTGTAGGGTGCTCTGTTGACTAAACCGCGCAGTTCTGTGGGTATTTAAGTAAGTAGTTCTTCAAAAATAAACCAGTTGTTAGAAAGCGCTCGTCCTTGTGTTGCCCCTATTCTTCGTCCCTGTTTGTTTGCGCACAAAAAGTATCAATATCAATATCCCTCAAGGCTCTCTTTTGGTTACACTTGATGTAGCATGCTTATATACCAACATTCCGCATGCAGATGGCTTCAGGGCAGTTGTTAATTCCTACGAAGCAGCATTGCCCGAGAAACTAACCGATAGCAACACATTGGCCACTTTGCTGACGCTTATTTTAGAACTAAACAACTTCGAATTTCAAGGTCAACACTATGTCCGAGTTAGTGGAACGTCAATGGGTACGCGGATTGGCCCCAACTACGCCAATACATTTATGGGTGAGCTAGAAAATAAATTCTTGCTAATGCGGGCGCTAAAACCTTTGTATTACAAGCGTTACATTGACGATGTTTTTATGGTTTGGTCACATGGTGAACAGGAGCTGCTTTCCTTCATTTCTGATTTTAACAATGCCCATCCATCCAGATCATTTTCTCACACGTATTCTGCATCTCCTATTAACTTCCTTTCACCGCTCGTAAAACACTACTAAGGCTATGGACCACTTGCATACGTATTCTACTGGAAAATGAGCATTCAGTCCACCCATTCGGAACGTTGCCTACACATTGGCCATACCATATGCCCTTAATTTTCCCCAGATATAAACAAGATGCCTTTTTAGCTCCCCGAAGGCACTGGAGAAACAAACTACGATAAGTTGTGATTACACAATAGAATTCGACAGTCACGCCTGCAAGAGGTTTGATTTGATTTTTGATAGTGATAAGATACTGAGACTGCAACGCTATGCAGGCTGTCTCTGGAAAGAGATTAAATAGTTCCATCAATTGATAATCCAACGAATTCATGCCGTAAATCGCACCAGTCGTTGGGCGCGGCTGATTAAAATATTATATCCTGACCTTCTGCTCGCTCGCAGGTTAAAATATAAGAAGCTGATTGTGTTTTCGAATACTGATATAGGGGTCATTAAAAAACTGGGCATGATGCAAGTTGCGCAAGCTGACATTTCTTAGGGCGGGAACTGCCCAGCGCCAGGCGTTCTGCGCAACGCGGGCATGTATTGAGAATTCCGCGCGTCGTCCGATACAGGGCGTCCCGAGAAAGCACAAAAAGCAATCCTCGCTGTCCAAGTAGAGGATGCACAGCAAAGAAAGGCGTTACTTATGTGGTCACTCTATTAAGAAAGAAAATTTAGCTTCAGCTGTAGTTCTGTTGGACGTTTCAGCTTGCAGACGGAAGCACCCACTTTCAAAAGGAGGGCTCGGGCATATGAAGTACTTAACCCCCCTCCCCCCCCCTCGCCCCCGGCAGATACGCCTATGGAGCGGGAACACTAAAACTGTACTAACACCAATCGCGCACTCTGACGTACGATCAAGTATTGGGCCGACAGGTTTGCTTCAATCGCTTTGCGGTGTGCCCCTTCCTGTCCTTTTCCTTCCTCCATATTTAACCATATCCAACGCTCCATACAATCAGGCCTTGTTGGAAGTGGATGACAGCATTCGCATGAGCTAGCGCCTCTGTATAAGCATGTATACGAGACCACGAGGTAAACAGAAGTGAACCATTGCAGGAACGGTAGGAACGAAACAGAAACCGGCGCCGGGCGCAGCCAACATATAGCCAACGCAAGTCGATGAGCCGGCAAGCAAAGTTTCATGTCTCCCATGTGTTTGAAGTTTGCGGTGCACTGAAATGATTACTTTAAGTGCAGAGCTGGCTGAGTCGACGTCATGTAAATACTTTGCGTCAAGTTCGAGTCGGATGACTGCGGACTCGTTATGATCATAAGTTTAGTCTGGCGACTCGAGCAGCTCAGGAAAAGCATTTATGTACCGCTGCTGTTTCGATCCACTCTCCATACGATGGGCGACTTGCGATTAAACAACCCGTTTACAAAAAGTCCTGACGTGGAATGTCTACTATTAGAAGAGTTCCAGGCTGCGGGAGTAAGTTGCTCTTTGTGATCGAAGTTACTGTACACAGCTGAAGTTAAAGCATGTCGTACAAAACAAAATTCACTAGCTACTTCTGCAGGCGTGATAGTTTGCAATCTTCTGCATACCTGCGAGCCATGTAACCTTTCCTACCGTGGTCGATGTAATCTTCTCCATAAGTGCGACCCAAATAACCTTTACTACCGTGATCGATATAACGCGCGACATGGTTTGTAAAGTATAGAAGAAGCTAAATCAATGTATGTCAGTGGATCCATATTAGCGCAGCTATTTATATATTGCGCAAGCATTTTTATTCCATGCTGTTAATTATTCGTACTGCGAAATTGTGAAATTACATGTGCGCGTGTACCGTGCGTATTTGTGTGAGGCAAGCTCGCAAAGAGAACGTATTAGGCAGGAGAACTGGCTGTCCTGCGCTTGCTCACACAAGTCTCACCAGGTCACTGATGCAGAAGGCCGGCTGTCACGTCTCAAATCCTGGCTGAGCCTACCGCCGCAGTACACAACAGTGCGTGTCAACACGCGCCTCACCAGCACAGAAGCAGCTAAGAATTCTGTACAGTGTTACCTTAATGAGGTGAGTTGTAGCTTTTGATGTTCAGTCTTGCTTCATGTTGTCAGATCCACTCGATTGGCCGGGACTTCACTCTTTCTAATACACTTGCAAAATCGTGTGCTGGTGGAGAGACTTTCAAAATACAGTCCTGCTGCATATGATGCAAGGCTTCCGTGTCTGAATTCGTGAATGTGATGTGTTAGCCTCTTCTTGCAGCGGAACTTAAACCAAACAGTGGTTTATTCTTGGTGGAATCTCTGTAAAAGATCATTTTGCATTTCGGAATACCAACATCCCAAGCTGAAAATCTGCCTGGTTTAGCACATTTCACTAGCTTGCATTTTGCTAAATCATGGTGCCTCACGTAATTCGAAGTGTAATCGCATGTCGTAATTTTTTTGTGTGCTTGCCAAATGAGAACTGTGGAAGCAGTGTGAACAAGTGTGCTTTCATTTATATGCCCATGACATGTAGTCCAACAGATAACTTAATGTTCTTTTAGGTGCAGACCTCACCTTGTTATTGACTTTCCAGAGCTACAGCTCATTGGCACCACAAGTCGTTTGTCACCCCTCCATCCCCGACTTGTTGGTGCTGGCGGGTCGGCAGAGCCCTTGTCACCTGCAGCCATCCTCACGAGAAGTGGTGGTTCGCCGGGACTGCGCTGAAGCCGTTCTGAGGGGAGCTCACGTCTACGTCCCTGGCATCATGGGTGCTCCAAAAGGTGCTGTTTTTCAGTCGGAACTGGCTGCAAAGACTTTAGCTGAAGTGAAACTGGGTCAAAAGACAAAGGGAAAGAATTCGGTAGACTTCAGCAAATCGCCTGGCCCTAAGCTCATTTAGGTCAGGATTAAGAAATCCTTTGACTCATGGCACTTGATGAAGCGAGGGCACGAAAAACCACCCAAAGGTGGAAACACCACATAAGAAGCTGTGAAAACCTGTGAACCATGTGACAGCAGTATCACATATAGAGGACCACCTTTTCAGGCTGGAACTGTTCGAAACTAGCCCAAAGCGGGGTTTACGAAGCCTCTTGCAGACAGCATGAGGCTCTCACAAAGGGCGCTGTTTTTAAGAACAACTTCTTTGCAACCCACTCAGCATCAGGCTCGTCTGCTGCAGTATCTCCTGTCATGGCCTCTGAAACACATGCATAAATGCAGCCACTATAGTGAGTCTGTGCGGTGCTCAGTCGTTGCAGAAATACTAAGTGTGGATGTTGCACGATAGTCATGTGGTTAGCACGTCCAGCTTCCATGTGCTCAAGACATTGCCGCAAGAAAATAACCTCAATTCCCCAGTTGGGGTGTACAGCTTCATTTGGTGTCGTGTGGTGAGGACAAAGCTCAAGATTAACAGATTGCCTCAAGACAACAGCCATTGTGATCAATCACCAAGGACAGACGGATGGAAAGAGCAAGCCCAGCTTCAAGTTCTTAGTAGCTGTCGTATTAAAATGAGTCTGTGTTCTTTGTTCTGTGTCTTGTAGATCTGCTTGATGGCATTCAGATTTAATCACAACTAGCTTTCTTTATGTTTGTTTGTCATGCATAAAGGCTTTCACATAGCAATAAGCCTTCCAGTTGTAGTCCAGTGCCTGTGTGTATATATGTTAGTGTGCTCCTATTCATTCAAGAATGTCCAACCAACTAGGCTGCCAATTTCTCCCGGCTTGCTAGTTTTGAACAGAAAAAAATATCTCGGCTGACTGGTGCACATATGAGAAAGTCACTTTGCTTAGCTCTGCTCCTAGGGTTGTGATGCAGTAGTACTGATTGTACAAATGCAGTGTAGCATTTGGTCAAGCTTGGACAGATTTTCATTGCTGGCAAGCTAGGCATGGCAAAATTTATTTATGGACCTGTATGCTGACTAATTGCCCGTATGCCAGTGCGAATAAATACATGTAGCGATAAAAACATTATTCTTAATATTTTTTCATTGTTTACATAACAGCTCATCACTTTTCTGTATCAAAATTATTGCTGGTCATAACAAATAAAGAGTTCATAGGAAATTCGGGACCAAAAGTGCTTAACACTGGGCAAACAAAGGAATGTTACAACAAGGGGACCTCGTTTTCATAAGTGCCTTGAGTCTTTCCTTGTTCGCCCACTGTTTGTTGCGGGTCCTGTGTGAGGTGAAGTAGTGCATTATTGCTTAACACTGTTGCTTGTGAGGACAATCGGGTATTGTGAAGTGTCAAGCGTTTTAGTGCATCGTTGAAGTGGCAAAGTGCAGTACGGATTTCATTTTCATTTTATTGATCTGGTTAATTTGTAAACAATGTAGCCATAGGTACTAGCACTGTGGCACCAAATAAGGTTACCACAAGTTACCAACAATCGGAGCGTTGAAATTGCGATAAGTGGCGCTGCAGCTCATAATTCATAGTGAGAGTACCAAATCACTCCAGCTACTTAAACTTGAGGGCTGTTCGATAGACAGATAGTCCTTGTGAAGAATTACTTTTTGTTTTAACAGCTGGCCAGCATACACACTTGAGATGGGAAGACTGATATATAGATTGTTGATTGTCATAATGCTGTTGTGGATAAATGACATTTAAAATTAACTATGTTGTGACTCGAACAATGCATTTGCTGACACTATTGATTCATTACTTATCTACTCAAGGTATAGAATCAAATCACCCATTATTAACCCGTGGCTTGAAACAGGTCGGGGTGAGTGTAATCAGACTATTGTCATGGTCAGTGTGCTTCCTTAATCAGTTTGGTCAGTTCAGCATCCTAGAATGAGATACTTGCGGCTTAAAGTGGAGCAAACATTTCCTTGCTACTCAGAGCAGTCAAAATAATGCAAGCGTGCTTGCACTGTTGTGCATACGTGGCTGCTGCTTCAGAAAAAGGGCGCACTTCAAATGAATGCTTCATAAGTGGCTGCTGTCTCCTGACCTCCCAGTCACTGAAAATGTGGGAAGAACACAGTGCTCTCACCATCAGGTTGTCCCTGCACTCTGGAACCACTTATCACAATTTCACCAATCCAGTTACTGGTTGCTTTTGCTTATTTTTGTCTGTTTGTGGACACTGTAAAACAAACGGTAAGACCACAGATAACTCGATTAGACTAGATGATCACGAGCTTAGTATGGAAGCAACAAGATTGGACGCTGCAAACTTAAACCGGGGTAGGAACAGACAGAACTTGTTTGTCTTGCCAAAAAAAGAAGGAGCGCGTGAAATATTTGAGGCATTCAAAACTGAATCAGCAGTGCAACAACGACGTAATAATGAATCATCCATTGCAATACCTTATTAGGTGCTCGTGCTTGGGTGATAGGCTAGGCTGTTAGTTTTTATTGCTCTCTGATTCCATAGCAATGCGCTCAGCAGTGCCATGAATCTGTACTACTTGTAAACAGATAGCGGCAGTGAAACCAGTGACGACTGCATATAGGAAACGCAATAACGTCTGGGTCTTTGTTTATAGCTTGCATTTGTGCTGGGTTGCTTTTGTAAGTATTTCAACTGGAATGCAGGTCTGCAGGCTGGGCAACAGGTGGCCGTCTATGGAGACCTCGACGGCCAGTGCTTGAAGGGCCGCACCCGACCATATCGGGGACGTCGGGTCTTCATCGGCAATGGAACCACACTGGTCTCCAGGGCAGACATCTTTGTCAACCAGGTGTCTGAGTGTGTGGTCTTAGTGTTTATTTATTTATTGTTTTTCCAATGCCCGTCCTCAATGGCCACTGTAGAGAATTGTCTTGGCTGCTTTCTTCCGGAGGAACTTGATGAGTGTGAGAGAAAGAAATAGAGGCTTGAAAAAGTGAGGAAAGCTGGTTTCTCTTCTATGGCACTATTGACATTGCTATTTCAACTTTTCATTTTCTGCTTTGAATCTTTGGAATTACATCCATAATTATAGATTGTTACGTCTGATGAGTTCTCAGAGACACTGCAGGTTTGGTTTTTCTTTAAATCTTGTACGCTTACAAGCAGTTGAAAAAAAAGAGAAAGAAGCGTTTATTTTTAGTATTTGTTTTATTGAATACTGCAGGCATACAATGCCCAAGCAGGAAAGGCAGGAATATGGAACATTGTACAGTAAAACCTTGTTGGTTTTACCTTTGTCAATTTGGAAAATGAGGTAATTCAGACTCATCCCCTGGTCCCAGCAGGCTTACGCATCATTTAAGAGCCTCAAACTCTCATTAATTCGGGAGTGTTTGGCCACACACCAGTTAACTTGAACAACCCTAGGATTGCAACTGGCACAGATCGCCACAAATATGCGACACAAGAGATCAGCATCAGCACTAGCGTCCAACTGAAACGAAGTGGCTGAGTCCGCATCACAATATTTATCAGTGCAAAGCGGTCCGAAACGATAGGAATGCCAGAATGCTTCATGCCTATCTGGGCCTTATAGCCTGTGCCTTTATTCCTGCATTTGCGTCATACATGACACCTCATTGGCTACATGCCTTCAGAAATGCACGGTTGCCATCCATGATCGCAACCATAGCGACCATGGTTTCATCTGGAGCACTTGTAGGAAGCAGTAGTTTTGTTCTCACTCTGGACAATGCACACTCAATGTCGTAAACGTGGTGGAAGCTATTTGAGGATGAAGAGCGACTCTACCATGGCCTGCTTACTCGCATGAAACCTGCTGGCTGTATCGTGATGGAAGTATGATGTATTGCCGACAAGCTCACTGGCTGAAAATAATCTGTTTATGCACACCGTGCTGAAAAGCATGGCTCGGATGAAGACACATGCCTTGTGCCGCAGCTGCACTGCATCACCTGTATCATCTTTTAAAAGGCGTTACAGTAGGGGGACTACATCAACCTAATTAGCAACAGCACTTTTATCTATTCTTATGCTGTTTACCAAAGCTTTGCTTACCGTGATTTTCACAGCGTGTGGGATCTGCACGATTTTTCTGTGTGCCATGGCAAGGGTGAAACAGTGAATGACGAAGTGGGCTGGCAATGATGAGTAGTCACAGCAGTAAGTGTCTCAGAGTAAGCCTGTCTGTGCTTGGGATTAATTGCAGGGGCTGCGCCGTGCGAATGACTGAGCCGGTGTCGGGGTGCCCTCCCCTCGGCGGACTGGAGCCATCACAGCTCTTTTTGCAGAACTTGCCTTCAGCACTATGTGGCCACATCTTGGCACCTAAACCCGGGGACGCTGTCCTCGACATGTGTGCTGCTCCTGGAGGCAAGACCACACATCTGGCGACGCTTATGAATGATATGGTAGGTGTCATTCCATTTTGTAGTGGGGCTTTTGCGCAGCGCTGGAAAGACTGGCCTTTACTGAAAGTGATTCCACACTTCTACAGATATTTATACTGAACAAGTGCAGTGTGCCTTATACCGACTTCTTAGTGGCTCAAGCTCAATAGATCATTCATGCCGATTCTCATTCTACTTGATGAATCGATTTATTAAAGGCAGACGTTGCATCAATATAGATTACTATCGAGTTACGTTATTTTAAGTACATATTTGTTTTGTGCCAACGAATCACTGGCTTACAGATAATATTGTGATTGAAGGTGCTGCACAATTCATTCACAGTTCAAATCACCTGCGACAAACATTGCATGTGGCACGTAAAAGCTCATGCTATAAACGTAGAATCAGCTTTTGTGTAGGTGTTGGAGGTCATGCTTTGCTGTATGCTACTGCTTGCTTTCAGTCGAAGGCCGACACTGAGGTGGTACCATATCCTCACAAAGGCAGAGTGGTGTTTTTCTGTAGGAAAGGGTAATAAAATTGGCCATACGACATTTTGACATTGAAATGCTGGGGCTGACCACAATTTACCAATTTTAAGCGGGTCACGTCATGGGAGCTGGTGCTGTACTTTCATAGTGGCAGTGCCTGTCGTCTCCGATGCTTCTCATATTCTTGCTTGTGAAAGCTGTTCTCAAAGGGAAACTTGAACACCTTGGAACACTGACCTATCACTTTACCTTGATTTAATAAGTTGCCTTCAGTGCCTCTTTTGAGGACCAGCAGATACGAGCACCCTAAGAATAGGCTGCTCCCCCTTGTGCCCTTTTCTGTACGTTATTTGCGAACGTTACCAGTACGGGTGTTCTGAAGATGTCTGAATCCTTACTTAACATTTGTTTCAAATGTTAGCAGGGGGAGTGTTCTAAGCAGCCAGAAATATCAAGCATGCCAGAATTTTCAAGCTGGACGTGACGGGCAGTCCTCGGCAGAAAGGAACACACCCACTCGGCCATGGTGCTTCAGTTGTTACTCTTTAATGGGCAACCACTGCTGAAACCTTGCATGCCGACGGCAGCCTAGTGAGTGGAGGATACATTTTTCAGCAGCACATTGTGCAATTCCGCATCAAAAAGTTCACCGCTCATTTTCAGGCACATGTGCAGCCTCTGACCTCACTGGGCACCATCATGCTAGAATGTCTGTGCTCCACACGTTGTGCACAGCCATGGGCAGCTTTGCTGGACACATAGGGCTAACAATGATAAATTCATGTGTCTCTTGTTGCTCAATGTGTTGTGCCATGTTCATAGCCTCCCTACCAAGACAGTGTCTATGATATTTTAGCTGTACACTCAAGCTGCCGTAATGCTTCCTGGCCAGTGCTGGTTCCCAGTAAGTTTGACCATGGAGTAAGATAGGCAGGAGCACCAAATTGCCTCATAAGGTCATTCAATTAGTGCCCTTAATGCAAGCATTGCAGAGCAACACATAGGTGGTGTTAAAATCTAGTACAATGAACCTTCATTAATTTGACCTTGATGGTACCGATGAAGTTGATTTGCTTTTCTAGCGAGTTGAATTAAACGAGATACCAGATGCATAACAAATGCTAAAACACACCGCTGATTCATTTGGCAGTGTATTAGCCTACTCCAGTACGCCCCCGAATCAAACGTGTGCCCACTTTCTATGTGCTCAAAACAGAAAAATAATGTAGAAATAACATTAAAGCTTCTAAACAAAGTAGAAATCTAACTCACAACCACTTTCCTAGCAAGCAAATTGGGCAAGAGTCTAATATATGTTGCTCAGTGGGGGCCAGTTTCCTAGTCAGTTTTGCTGCACGGTTTTTAAAGCCAGCTTTGTCGCTGTACAACCATGATATGTGGTAAAGCATACAAACACAGCAAAGGCTGTTTTAAGTTTTGTGCTCAATTGCACTACGCAAACATTTTCGGCCCAATTTTCCCGAAAAAAAGAAGGGCATGCATTAGAATTGGGCACATATCGTAATCAGACACTGTGAGCTACGGTTATTGCTTGAAAATCTTCCTAGCGCAGGCTGAAAATAGAGTAAACATTTTTGACACAACCTTGCTGTGTTCAGCGCATTCACTGCCCCCTAAGTCCTAAGCTTTGCTGAGACAGTAGGTGCCACTAAAGGCATCACTATTGGAATTACCATAGGGCTCAGGCACAAGTGTGCTGATTGGTCAGCTTCAAATCATTTGGTGAAGGCCGATTTCAGGATCAAAGTAACAATAGTTTGGCCCTGTAGAAATGTATGGGGGCTGGTCAGGATGACCTTTCAGAATAACAAACAATTTTCCGCGGTCCTCTGAAGTTCGTTAGGTATATCAAAATTTCACTGTAGGGAAGAAAGAAGGAGGGAGAGCATGTTACAGAGTTGCAAAGGAGTGAGGAGGTGAGCAGTAAGAGAGAGAACTGTAGAAAGCTAGGCATGACCCGTCACCAGGGCCGCGATTTTGTAACAATGCCTTTTAAATGCATAACCATTTCTATGCCTGCTGTAAAAATCGCTGTAAAAGAAAACAGTATATAAAACAACAGTTTCAATAAAGGTTTTGTTTAAAGATAGAGCGATGGTGGAATAAAAGCCACCTCTAGAACCACATGTAGAGCCGACTTAGTGCATTGTAGACATCAGGAAAATTCCGATTTTGCAAAAAGTTAATGCTGAGCACGCCACATCCTTGTAGCGTTTCGGTCGTCGCGGGATGCACCTTCCTTTCGGGCATTCCTTCACCAACCAAAATGCCACCGATCTATGGGGGGTTCATGCGCTTCATGTCACGCAACACAGACAGTCAAACTGTCAGTGACTTGATAAGGATGATAAAGAGTGATGAGGGTTATGTGGGTCTCATTATGTTGATAATGGTTCGACGCAGATAGATAAGGTTCTAAAGAGCCATGAGGGATTATAATGGTCAGATCAATTCTAATATTGCTAATAAGCACTGATAACAATTGATAAGGGTCAGATCATGTCCGATAAGGTTGATAAGGAGAGATAAGGGTTGATCAGGAACGGATCCAGTGCAATAAGGTTGATAACAGCAGATAAGGGTTGATAAGGGTCGAATCTAGTCCGATAATGTTTTTAACGACTGCTAAGGCTTGATAAGATTTACTGTGTTTACTCGATTATAACACACCCTTGATTGTAACATGCACCCGTTTGCTGTGACCTAAAGAAAGAAAAGTCCTTTACAGTACCACGCACCTCATTCTTCCATAGAAAAGTACAACTTTCTCTCATTTGGGAAAGAAACAGATTTAATCCCAATGCATTAAAGCAAAAGATAATTAAAAAGTCACAGTTTCACATGAAAGGTGAAGCACCGATTACGATAGCAAATTAGTAGGCAGCCATACGAAAAGTAGGGTTAGTAGCTTTATTGACCATATGAACTTTTAAACATTCGCTTACCGACTAAATTAACAAGCATGATGTCACACGCACACAAGCATGAACAACGTCTCACTCAATGACCACGGAAACTCTTTAAATGCTGGAGTGAGGAAGTGCGGTAGCAGGAGCGAGGGAATTGACCTTTGTTCAGCCTCGCTTCAACACGAGCTAAGCAACGAGAACACAGCACGGTGCACGTCGATGCGTAGACTCTTGTTTCGACCACAGATCACTTACAAAATAGCAACCACGCGGCCGTGCCGTGCGTAGCAGCAACCAGTGTAGAATGCTTCTCCTGTTTGCGCCAGTCCCACATGTAAGTTTTGGGAACTCCGAACGCCCGTGATGCGGCCCGATTTCCATCTGTCTCTCCACACATGATCACTTTCCTTTTAATTGCGGCATCGTGATGAACTTGGCATGTCATTGCAGTCAGCACTTCCATGCTGATAGAGCAAGCGCAGTAAATGGGAAGACAGACGGTGCACTAACCTAAGCTAAAGGAAGCATTGCCCAAGCAGACGTACTGCAGCACATGGAGGAAGCTACGGCAGCTAGGCTCAAAGCGCTTAAGAGGCAGCCATTTTGAAATGCCGATGGCGATATGGTAATGCAGATTTAGGGGTCGTACTCGATTCTAACATGCATGCAATTTTTGGACCCGTTTTATAGAAAAAGAAGTGTGCATTAGATTCAAGTAAGTACGGTACACTTGTTGGATCAAGTTTGTTATCATTGATACAGACGCCGAGCAGCATGGATATGAGCAAGTGTCACAATGCTTATGCATACTTAGACAACTCCCAGAGGAGTTTCTGCATGTATGTCTCCTGATGCTATTGCCTTTGACAATTTTCGCGTTCGTTCGTGAGTGAGTTTTTTTATTGAAATCATACTATGCTATTGTGTTTATAGTCTGACCCTATCGCAGAGCCGCTGATGCAACAGTTGCCAACATTCTCAATTTCATCCAAATGAATCAAACAACGGTAATGTGGCTCGTGTCATGAGAAATTGAACCTGTGATCTCATGCTCATACTGAAATTTTGGTGCAGTGGATGCTTGCTTGTCCTGTTTGATTCTTACATTGCACTTTCCTCAGGGTCTGGTGGTTGCCCTGGACAGGTCTGAAAACCGTGTGTCCAAGATTCGAAGCAACTGCGAACGCTGGCAGATTTCTTGCGTTCAGGCCTTTGTCCATGATGCGAATGAGTTTGACTCACTTCCACGTCAAGGTGAGCATGATCTCCTAAGGTGACATTTTTCCTCTAATGATGGATGCGTTACGATCTTGCACAGGTGGTACAGCACGTCAGAACTTGAACTGAATCCGTGATCCAAGAAAAATTTCTGCTTATTTTTGTGTACACACCGTATTCTTATGTTTGAGGTATTCCTGAGCGATATTTTGCAGCAGATTTGAAGCAAGTTATTTTCATTAATTTTACTCCCCTCAAAGGCATTTTGAGAGCCTTGAACAGGCAGATCTGTTGACTTGATTGCCCATTTGGCTCGCGCTACAGTAACAGCTTTCAGTTCCGTAGGGTCACTGTTTGCTGTGTCTTGCTTTTGTTTACTTTATTACTAAAGTGGACTCACAATAAATGGAACCTCAAGGGACCAGGGAAATTGGTTCCATATATTAGGAGTTCCATTTACTTAGAGACAAAGCCGAATATGATTTCATGAATACAAAACCAACTAACCACAAAGATGGCGTTCCATTTAAGAGGCAGTTCTGTTTAAGCGATTACCGTTTATAGAGATTCCACTGTATTAGATAGTTGCCAGCTTACCAATGACAGTACGGGGTCTCATCTCCTTTAACGCTTGTAAAATTGTAAAATATGTCACCCCCTTTTAATATGGACATTTCAAGCTATGCGCAAAGTGGCGCACACTGTTTTGAAATGGACAATGTCGACGTGGACTCCTCTGCACGTTGTGAAAATCAGAGGTTGTATCACAAAAGCTGCTGATGTGTGCATCAATCAGCCTCGTGCAGAGGTCAGAAGTCGCACGGTGACTCAGTGCAGAGAGCTGGGTGCTTGCTCGATTGGTTATTAAAGCGAAGCTTACTTTGCAAACCTTTCCGGGCTTTCCTGGCTGTGGCTGCTCGGTGTTGCTGAGTGTTGCTGCTATCTTGCTGAATAGATCACACTTACAGAATAGCCTCACTATTGAAGGACATTGCATCACGAATCTGCTGCTGCAAACATTTTTTGAATCCTTCATGTGTAAGCATAGTTGCAGTAGTTATCGCGCTGATGGGCAGCTTTCTCTCTTCTTTCGACTGCACTAGCGCACTGGAAGTTACACAGGGGAAATGCAAGGGGTCAAGGTCCCACCAAAAAGTTGAGCATCTCGCCAGTGAGAGGGCTCGTCGCTGCACCCCATGGTCCCCATGGCATTGGCGTAGCCATGGGGGAGAGGTAGACCGCCCCTCCCCCCCCCCCCCCCCCCAAATAATTCTGACGAAACCCCTCACCCCCTTTCCCATGGAACAGAAAGATAGATGAAAGAGGGCTAGTGGCAGTCCAAAGGCAGAGAAAGGGGTTGTTATATCACTGTACCTAGAACTTAAGTTTATCCACTTTTTCCGCAACTGCTGTCGTGTCTGTAGTAGAGTATTTCTTTGCCTTCTCAAGTCGCCTTTTCTCTATCCCCTCCTCCTCACCCCCTTGTATGGGAAATGCGAGTGAAAAGTCGCAAGGCTGTTATTCACTCGTTTCGCGACTGTGTCGGTTCTAGCCATTCTCTGGCTTCTCTCTACCATTCTATCTAGCTTCCCTCTGGAGTTGGGTATAGTAGAAATCTAAGTGCTACAATTTCTGCAGTGGTTATGCAGGGGCGTCATAGATAATTACAGCTGTCAAGAGGCTAATATGGTGATTGATGCCCAGGGAGCTCCAGAGGGCATTGTGCACATTCAGTGCGGTGCAAAGGTCCAAACGAATTTCTCACATCTTTTTTCTTCTCTGCGACACTCCTTCCATGTATATGCATGCTCTGAACCATACCTGATGCGGGTAAACTTACGGGGAAAAAAATGCTTCGCTTTAAAAGAACTTTCATTTGCGCATGGCAAAATATACCAAGGACGGTTCCTTAGCTTCTCTGGCAGGGCCAGAGAAGCTAAGGAACCGCCACAACAAATAGGTGGGAGGGCAGGTAGGAGAATGGCCTCGAAGTCCATGCAGAAACAGAAATATAGGAAGGTTAGCGGCCACCGCTCCTTTCAAGGAACTGGTAAATGTTGAAGAGTGTGACAGTGACTAAAGGAAAAGAATGTTAGGAAGGGGAGTGGAGTGATGGATACGAGCAAGAACGAAGTTGGCGGATAATTATGCACGTAAGGAGAGCGTCTTGTCACTGCCTGATTGCTCAACACCAGACAGCCATGGCCATTCCTCTAGCTGAGGCTCACCTACCACATGGTAACATGTGCTGCTTGCTCTGGGGAGCCCTTCCTAACTTCAGTTGCTGACTGATTTTTCGGACTCCAAAAATTTGGACATGCTCGATTATTCAGTCTGCTTCGTGGCACCTCCATTCTCCCCATAGACCAAAATGTATAACAACTGCCGAAAGTTGTAGTGCCAGATCGAACTTCAGAAGTGCAGCAAAAGTAGGAGATGCACAGTACAATTCAGCGGCCATTACGGCGTCTGACATGCCGGAATGCAGGCATTTTGCCATTGCGTGGCTCTAGACCAGATGCCTGCGCATGCCAGGCATCCTATCTGGTGCTGCAGATTGGAAAGTAAATGAACATTATTTTACCCCACATAATGAATGCAACCCCCCCCCCCCCTTCCACATTGTGCAAATTTTTAGTGAAAAAAATTTCACCAACGATTACAATACTCCCCAATGTGAAATTAGAGTGCAGCTCTATACCTGTTTTGATTTCACGATGTATTGGCTGGTGCGGTCAATCGGTCTCGTGCGGCATGTTGCAGATGGAGCGAAGTGTAGTGGGTCTGCCACTCTAATTGGGAGATCGCAAGATGCAGCACGCGCATGCCGCATGGGTGCAATTCACAGCAGCTACCGCAGACAGACATCCGCACATGCGGTGCTTTGTTTCCATCACACACTTGCCTCATGCCTTATCAATGGCATCATCAGTAATCAGACGACATGCACTACTCTGGCGCCATCTCGTAGCAATCCTCACCATGGAACACGTCTTGCCTGGCAGTACGCTTTTCTTCTCATGCTTTTGCCGTGCCCTCCTCCTCCGCTTTCCTCCTCATGCTTTCTTCGTTATCGCCATCTTTCATCCCCTGCTATGCTCCGCATTTGCTCTTTCATCCTTCGCTGTGCTCGTTCGCTTGGTTATACGGAAGGATGCTGATGCGCAATGCAGGAATAGCTGCCCAGCGCATTCACTATTCATTCATTCATTGCATTCATCGTTCCTCATGCAAGCAATTATAAGCTCCTTGAGATTGTCACCATGTGTACACATACACACGCCCCATTTTCCTTTACGTCAGAGATTTAGGAACGAAGTGAGAAAATTTATAGCTAACATTTTGTCTGGGTCAGCTATATGAGAGGGTGATCCATAGCAGATTGCAGCGATACCTAGAGGAGCGAAGCTGGTCCCCGGACTCCATGATGAGATTTCGCACGGGTTTATCATGTCAAGACGCATTCCTCCTACATAGAGATGAAATTCTGACTAATATACCGTACAGCGATGAGAGACTAGTCCTAGCACTAGACCTCAAAGGAGCCTTCAACAACGCCTCTCAAGCTGCAATACACAAGGAACTCAATCTCACGAGTTGTGGCGAGCGCACGTACAGTTACATAAGGGCATTTCTATCCAACTGTGAGGCGCACATCAGTATTGACTAAATCACATCGGAGATATTTAAAATGCCCAGCAAAGGAACACCTTAAGGAGCCGTAATATCTCCTCTGCTCTTCAACATGGCAATGTGTTGCCTCGCGTGCAGTCTCGTCCGGCACACCCGACCTAGGTCACACGCCCTACACAGGCGACATCACGCTCTGGGCAAGCAGAGGTTCCCTAGGGGATAAAGAATATACGTTCCAAAGTGCAGTATTAGCAGTGTATCAATTTTCCTGAGGAAGCGGGCTGATGTGTGCGCCCTAAAAATCCAAGGTCATCTGGATACACACGAAAGGCTACAAATCCGGAGCGTTGTTTGATATCGTGGTTGAGGACCAAACGGTCCGAGAGGTACTGACGATGCGAGTGCTGGGTTTGTGGCTTCAAAGTGACGGGAGAGGAGCACAGATGCTCAAAACCCTCAAATCTGCAACCCACAACATAGCCTAAATGATATGTCGAGTGATGTATCGAAAGGTGGGCATGCAAGAAGACTATAACCTGAGGCTCGTACAGGCCTTAGCAATTAGTTGAATCATGTATGGCTTACAAAATCCTGAGCAGGGAAAAGGAAAGGCAGGCCGACACGATAATTCAAAACCACTTTCAAGGCGGCTCTGGGCCTGCCTGAATGTACCTCCATGGAGTGCATACTAGCTCTGGGAGTACATAATACTTTCAGCGAACTCAGACAGACCACTCTGATGCAACAGAGGGAACGCTTCAGCCTCACAAAAACTGGTAGTGCAATATTGGCTCGACTCAGTATCCCAGCATACCCCATTCACCTCATCGAACCGGCCGTACCTCTCTCTCTTTCAGTGAGATCCAAATTACAGTAGCTCCAATTTCCAAGAACATGCTTCCCGAGTACAACAAGGAAAGGCGCAAAGCATGTGCAAAACATATTCAATCGATGTACTCTAATAACCCTGGGTACTTTACGTACTACATGGACACAGCTGCATATGCAGAGGCGACCGGTACGCCCTGGTGGTACACCCTGGTGGTTGTGAACGTGATCTGCCAGCAGCAAATAACCATGTTGGCCTCGGCAGGATCCCCCACCTCGGCTGAAACGTTAGCAGTGGTGATCGCCCTCGCTCACGCAGAGCGTTCACAAAGGGACTCGGTCGTGGTCACGGACTCCCAGTAGACATGTCGCATGTTTCTCAAGGGTCACGTGATTGCGGCTAGCCTCACGATAATCTCCAAACCTTTCCACCACCATCATCGCCTACTTTGGTGCCTGGGACACTCGGGGGCACAAGGGAACAAACAGACCAATGTGATTTGAAAATTGTAACAGTGCTAACACATGCATCCACAAAGTAACAAGGACAAGACTCAGCGCTTGTGTCTCATCCTTGTTACATTGTGCATGCATGTGTTAGCGCTCTTACAATTTTCAAATCAAGTATGCCCCAACTTGCCCAGAAAGAAGTTTTAATTAACAGGCTAACGTGTTAGCTCGAGGGTCTACTAACCGAGTGACATCATCTTTTAACTATTCGCACTATCCCTCGCAATATCCCATCAATTTAGATGCTAAAAATATCCTTGTTACTTCAGTACGGAGTTCGCAGAAAATACCCGCGACCTTACCGATAACTTAGTGGGGAAAAGGCCGCCGATAGGCATAAAATACAGACTGGGGTATTCTCCCATCTCAAAATGCTAAACGCCATGTATCCCACTTCCTATAGGGCCAACTGCCCTTGGTGCAGGGGCATACCCACCCTAATACATGTAACCTAGGAGTGCACTAAGCACCCTCATAGGCCGAATAGCAATGCCACAATGGAGCAGTGAGAGGCACAGCTCACCCCTTCCGACTCTGCAGGTCAAAAATCCTTACCCCTGTATGCAGAAATGCAACTTAAGTCGAAGCACATGCTTGACTTGATTTAGATGACGCCTGGCATTAACGTGCCCAAAGACGCTCACTGCGTTTCCTTCGGCGCATTCCCGATAGGCGTCACTCGGATCAAGTCAAGCATGGGCTTCAAATTAAGTTGCATTTCTGCATACGCGGGTTAGTTAGCCAGGTCAGGCAGGCGGCAGAGGCCAGTGGGGCCCTGGACGGAGGGGTTCCAACCAGCCTTCTTTAAAATCTTTTCCTGCCAAATAAAGTTATAAATACATACATACATACATACATACATACATACATACATACATACATACATACATACATACATACATTATTCAAATGCGGTATACATACATATATATATATATATATATATATATATATATATATATATATATATATATATATATATATATATATATATATATATATATATATATATATATATGTATACCGCATTTGAATAATCGCTTCACGAAAGCTTCAATTCACATGGGCTCCCAAGATGTGGATTGTATCTACATAATCTTTCTTTCCTCCTACACTCTGCACGTCTTAGCCTTCCACATGGAGTAAGCCTGGCCCACTGCTGTTCTTTCTCTCTAGACGCAGAGTGCTCTTCATACTTTCTCACTGTTATTACCCTGTCAAGTGCTTGATGAGCTCAGCTTTCGATGGGACAATCACAGTGTGACTCGAGACCCATACACTTGGCCAGGCATTAGCGATATAAACCAGGCATTAGGGATATGATGTGGCCGCCACTTCTGATTTTTTGTGTTGTACAGAGTAGACTTGCTCACCTCGCCCAAAGCAGTGCTTCACTTGGCATGCATTTGGCTTTGTCTAATTACAGGATTTGTTGTTTATTACAAAAATTGAGACCTGATGCTGATGGCCTTGTTAATTCGATATTGATGGCATTGATGAAATTAGCCATCATATACTCTGGGTTGGATCAAAAGCAAAAGCACAATAAATGCCCAATCATGCAACTGGTTTATTTGGCGGCTTTTACTTGACTGTCACATACCCTGGAATATGGCACATACCCAATTCTATAGTAAGAAAAATGTTACTTGACTGTAACGCACTCCAGAATATGGCACATACCAGATTTTATAGTAAGAAACATGTTACTTGACTGTAACGCACTCCAGAATACAGCACATACCAGATTTTATAGTAAGAAACATGTTGAATGTCTCCAACTCCAGCAATCTCTGGTGAGCTGCAGAGTTTGCCTTCGCAGAAATAAAGTTCTATATGCCTCTCGGTGCAAATATGATGATTTCGTAATAAAAGTGGCGCACTGTTGTCACCAGCATATGTGAAAACTTATTCTATTGCCATCTTGGGATGGCAGTGACACTGGCTTGGACAGCATGATAGTGCCAGCACAGGAAACCTGAGTGGTAGCATGCAAGCATCTTGCTTTCCAAACGTTCGCTTTTCCTTCTACGTCAGTGAGTAGGCGTTGTTAAATTTTTGCTCCCACCTCGCCATGCTGACGACAGTTGAAAGTGTGGCACCGCTGAATCGTAAGAGTGCAAGTGAATGTTCAAAAAGCAAAATGCTTGCGCAGTTTCACCCATGATTTTGGTTTTGTATCCAATTATAATGCGCAGGCAGTTGTCATACTCATTTTCGTAGGAAAAAATGTGCACATTAGATTTGAGTAAATTGTACACTATCGGTCATTGTGAACTGCTGTTCTCACCTCAAGCTGTGCTGAGGGCTGGCTGAAAATTTGCTTTTTCAGTGGAAGGTGGCGTGTCTTCAAAGCATTCATAGTCCACTGGTGGCGTCAAGGCTACGATGTAAGATATACTGTTTAAGTGTGGACAGCACGCCTTGCAGAAAGGGCTGATATTGTCCCCTCTTTCGAAACGGCACCACCAGATGACTTTCTGATCGTAGGTCTGTCACATGAGAGGTGACAATGCTTTTCTGTGGGAAAGTTTGGTGTTCTGGCATTGTTTTCTGCATGCTCTTGTTTTGTGCAATGAATAAAATGACATGACCGTGTTCCTTTGTCGAACCTTCGTCTGGGCGCGGTTTTGTGAAGCTGCAGGAAGAACTCTATTTTAGGAGCTACTAAAAAGTCATACTTTTGGCACGCTATTAAAACATGTCCCACAAGTAACCATTAGCACCCTGCCAATGACAAAGCAGAAACATTCCCGTCAGTCCTGTGTGCGCCGGTCCTCTGCCAGTTGCCACGGCTACGAGACCATATTTTCCTTTGTTATAGTTTTTGCTGGTATGTCACGCTGGTTTTTTGCAGGATGACACTGTGGTCATCGGTCTGTTTAAGGGCCGCATGAAGAGACATTATCTGGAAGCACTCGCGACAGAATTTGTTGTGATGTGTCCCCACCTGAAGAGTATCTGTCGTATATCACAGTCAAGGCCAATGCCATTGGTGGTATTGTTGGGGTCAGGGGGGCATGCATGCTGCTCAGTCAAGTGTGAGTTATCTGCCGAGGGGGAAATTCATAATCAAAATAATGAAAGTATTGGCCCATAGAAATGTATAGACACTGGCCCTGACCTTCAGTTTAGATAGAACGAAGAAAAAAATCAGATTAACACTGGTCAAATTAACAGAAGTCTACTAGACCTTGATTGCTGAGTCAGCAGCTGTCCCAAAGTTGACCTTTGATATATCAAACCCAAAAGAATAGAATTGTCGTCTGTATCAGACATTTGCTTGGAGATCTCGTTAAAAAGTACAGTGCTGTTGTATGCGTGTGCTTGGGCCGCAGTTTTGTAGCGATGCCTTCCACTCAGTTTTATGCCACACTTATTCATGCGCTGTTCACAGTTGGCTGATTCCATTGATAATGTGGAATTAGCTTTGCTCTGACCATCGACGAAGAGTGAAAATAAATAGCATCAGAAAAGGCACGGCTGCTAAATTGTGGTGTTGGCTGCTTGTTTTAATTGAAATTTAGAAGAAAAAGTGCAGTCAGGTTGTTTGTGAAATTGTGATCAGTTAGTGTAGTGGAATGGGTGCCAAGTGAAGGCACACAAAGTTAACGATAGTAGTGGATCACACGGAGTGATCAGATTAGGAAGTATGAAGGCACAGGATTAATGCAGGACGGGCTAATGGGAGATCTCGAGCAAAGGCCATTGCCCTGCAGTGGCCATTGTACTTACTCTGATGGTAACTGCAGACACTCTTTACTCAACGAATTTTGTGAGCATTGTCTTACACCACTATGCTCTCCATTTCTGTTATTGCTAGAAATCTGGAAGACATTAATTTTCTGTACACAGCTGCTCGTGCGACATAGGCATAAACGTCTTGCATTATTGCTATGACACATGTTGCGGAAACTGCTGAGAGTTCGCAACACTAACTTCTAACTGCTGAGGCCTGTCTATTGGCACTCGGCATTTTCGCTTCAGTGCAGAACTGTTTAATTGCAGGAAGTTCACCTACTCTATGCGTGCATGCAGGTACAGAGATTCCCAACCAGTTTGACTGCATTCTCCTGGATGCCCCATGTAGTGCTCTTGGAGGGAGGCCTCGTCTGAGCTACGAACAATCTGCGAAGGCACTTCAGTCATATCCTCCACAGCAGAGGGCACTCTTGGAGACGGTGGGTTTTTCACTGTCAGAGGATGCATCATCTAACAAGATGTCATGGCTGCTCAATAGAATGGGAATATTGTGTGAATATTCTGCTTTATGCACCTTAAAACTGAGATTTGAATGTATAGAAATATTGGCTAAGCCTGAAGGTTTTTGTGGCATTAAAAATGCTTTGCAGTTGAAGAAAAATTCATTCTGGTCTGGGAAGAATTTTCCTACAGCTGTGAAGCTTTCTTTCTAAGAAACGTGTATAGGTTTCCTTGGTAGCTTCGTGCTACATGACAGGTGGGTGTGAATTTTTTCCTTTCATGAAAGTTCTCTTGGTCTTCCTTCAGGACACTGACCTTGCTGAGACACGTGATTAATTGCCACTATATGCCTGTGCACGTAACTTGCGTGTTCACTGGATTTATGATGTGTTATTTATGTGTTGTTCATATTATCGTTGAACCTTGATGTGAAAAAGTTGTACTTGAAGTGAAAAACTTCATTAAATCATGAATTTCGTTATTTTGAGGTTTTAAAGTTTCAGCATTATAAACAACTTCACAAATTCCCAGAGCATTCCTGGTAGATAGTATCTTGTTAATAAGCACTAATAAACAAAGCGCAAGGAGGTTTGGCTATAATAGCACAATTATCAGCGCCAACGCATGTGGTGCAGACCATGCCAAAAGCAATGCATCGACATAGCTCACGGCATCCGAGATTTGCCTGTGTTGTGTCGTACGGCGCCATAATCTTGGATGCCATGGCTGACTGTGCTTATTGGCCACAGTCAATGCCCACAAATTAAAAACTGAAGTATAAGAAGATGCGGATATTCGTCCTCAGCAAGAAAAAAAAATGGAACAGCAAAGAAGCAACTACTACACAAAATAAGTTTCATAGTTTTATCATTGTCACGTGCACTCAGGCAAACAGTAACAGATCTGAATGACCATGAACTTACTATCGCAACGCAAGTGAGCACTTCGCACCGTGTCTCGAAAACGTGAGATTGCGCAACTGCCAACATAGACACGTGGGAATGCAGTGTGCATCAGAGCACCAAACGTCATGGTGTGCACTTTGCACTTGCTGCAGAAAGGTTACCTTCAAGACACGGCGCATGGCCCACACGTGGACTTGTGCACTATGGAGAGAAGGCAGATGAGCATGCATTCCTACCACCCCATCTCCCCTCGAGTGTTTAATCATGTCATGGTGCATTCATTCCCTCCCAAACCTCCCTGCACAGAAGGAATCCTCAGCTCTCATGTTGCTCTGAGTGCTGCGAGCTAATGCACCCCACGATCTCTGCAAGTTGGTTACCAAAACAACCAATGGCGTAGCAGCGTTTCCTGGCTACACGTCCCAGCGCGCTCGCTTTGACGCCTTTTTTCCACTCAAGCTTTTCGTGCAGAAGGACGCTTGCAAAAAATCCGAGGACCCCTGAGCACTTCTTACATGTTGTGAATGCAAAAACATTAATGTCGAGCTGAACGCTGCTGAGCGATCCTTCGAGTTATGAACTCCTCGTGGGCAAGCAAGGTTGTTGAAACACTTGGCATGTTTTTATTTACTGAGGCGCAGTGAGAATGCAGGCGAGAGCTTGCACGGACAAGAAACGCGGGGATAACACAGGATTCCGAGAGGGAGAGTGAGGGAGATGTGGCATACCGGCATTGCCCTCTCCCTTCACGCAGCACCTGGCGCGCTACTGCGGGGCATGGCGTGACGTGGCGCCACTTCCTCCCCATTGGCTGTGTCGTCATATACCCTGTGATGCACACACTAGGCCCACCTTTAGTCTACCAGAATCGTGGAGCCGCCGTGGTGTCGGGGAAGCGGGCTCATCTCATACCCCGGAGGCCCGGGTTCGATTCCCACCGAGGCAAAAATGTACCAAACGTTCTTTTCAAAGCCAATAATTTGCTTTGCTTACACCTGTAAATGGCCGAAAACATTTTAAAATCAAAACCGTGTCACAAAATTACTTCATCAAATCACGGAAAAACAAATATACGGTTTTTAGAGCAACTATGATCGGGAAATGAAAATAGTTTGTTACATCATTGATTTCTTTAAATCGAGGTTTGTTATATCGAATTTTGACTGTACAAGGATGATGGTCATATAGCCACCCATTGTTCTGGCTTAGTGACTATAATGTTTTGCCGCTGAGCACAAGTTCATGGGTTTGATTCCCGTCTGTGGCACCCACATTTCGATGGAGATAAAATGCAATAACACTTGTGTACTTAGATTTGTGTTCACGTTAAGGAACCTCAAGTGGTCAACAGTAATCCAGAGCCCTACACAACGGCATCCATCGTAACCCACTATGCTGTTTCAGGACATTAATGTGGCCAATTGGAATTAGGCATATGACCAGGCAAACATCTTCAGTATTTGTTAAAAGATGTCTCTCTCCCCCTCACTGTGTGGCATTGCGAGTCTGGATTTTCAAGGTACGAGCGTAGTTTCGTTCGTTACTAACACTATGCTTATACAATCTTTGTTATTGTGGAAGTCTAAAATTGAGAAGGACTACGTGCTGAGATTGTTGGTCCTGCATAGTTGTTTAAGTGAACTAGCACAAAAAAAGAACATACAGCACAGACTGCTTATAATGGAAGTCGCCAGAGCTGCAAACTTCCGCACTAGAAGTGATACGCAACTATAACGAAAGCAAAATATTTTAACGCGCAAGTGCAAAACGTGTAGACCAAACAACCGTGTGTGTCTGGAAATCAAAGCATACAACAGGGATTTGCTCTCACTTTCGTTGGCGAGGTGGTTGCTCCACTTTCCAGGTGCTGTACAGCCGCTGCAAAGCATTTCGTTGACTCTGCATCGAACCACGGCGTTGGCTGCCAACTCCTGACGAGACAGCCTTGGTTAGGCCTAGCCGTCGAGAGTGTCTGGCAGCATGGTGTCGCTGGAACCTCTCCCTTGATATATACTCATACCCATAGAAGAATGCACGGTGATCTGCTGCAAGATCACACACACAGGCTGAACTGACGGCAATGCACTAAAAGCAGGGTACACGGGCCATCAGCAGGCAACTACCACGAGCACGTACAACAATAGTTTTTGTTCTGCTGGTAGGAACAGTGAAAGCTTGTTTGCAGACAACATTCCGAACTGATGAATTTGTGGAATGCAGTTTAAACTCAAGGTCGCATGTGCGATATGTGCACTTTGCAATGACGTGCATTGCGATGGGCGAACGCCGCAATCACAAAAGTCGCCCCCGGCCTCGACCAATTTTTCCTCAATGCTCGAGTTGTAGAAAGCAACAAATTAATTTTACCATCAATGCTCTTTTTTTCTGCCCTGCCCAACACTTCAGAAATTTTTGAGACCCCGTCCATGTCCGAAAATATCAGTCGGTGACTGTATTTGCTTTCTTGACACAAACTGAAAAACCAAGGAATGTCAATGTGCATGCGTTTGATGTAGACCAGGTGCCGCTGACTTGCAGCCGCCATAGCAGAAGTCTTTTCTGTCGCCTAGGCAACCCCCTCACACACTCTGAGCCGCCACATTTTTAAAAATCTGTTCCTTTTTTGTTTGATTGTTCCACATCTCCTCCTCCTCCAAATCGCCCTCATCGCTCTCGCCTTTCCTGGCACTTCTTATTGAGAAGCGCGCTCGCTACCTTGCTTGTCAACAGGATTTTCCAGTGACCGCATTATAACCGGTGTTTACTCTCGAACGGCTGCACTATAAGCAGTATGTGTATACATTGAGTTCTATGAGGAGATAAATGGGATTCATAAATGACTCTATAATATCTGGTCCTTCAATAGAAGCGGTTATGTTTAAGTGGCTGAGCTGTATAACAAGAGAGCCAAGCACCTAAAATTGTGTTTGTACTCTGTCATCATTCACCCACTGCTTAGGCTGTCCGACTTCTGAAGCCTGGCGGCCTGCTGTTGTACAGCACGTGCAGTCTGTCAACTGCCGAGAATGAAGCCATTGTTGCCTGGGCACTTCGCCGGTTTCCCCAGATTCATCTGGTTCAACAGGTAAGGACAGGTGGCAACTGTCCTGCAAGAAACAACTGCACTTGCACTGGAATTCTCGTCGTTACACACGGTGTGTCATGGCATGAAAAATGCAGCTGCCTGAATAAAATTTGGCCAAGATGTCGCTTGCGACCAGCAAGGGCTCCCTGTGGGTTTTGTGCTGGCAGCCTGTTCAATCAACCAATCAATACATTTTAAGAATAACTTGCATATGTACAACATTCAGTTCTTCGGTCTAATAAGCACCATGTGTTTATCAACCATTCAGGCGGTAGGTGAAACATCAAAATTAGTGCATAAGGCAATGTAATTCAAATTGAATGCAACAAAATCACATGCCCTAGATATTATTATAACAAATGCAAGACCCTTATTCGTACTAAAATAAGAAAGTAGCATTTCAGCTGTAGGCCACAGTCATGTTACATTCCAGCAGCTGCTTTTTATTCCACACTTGTATATGCAAGTGTTTTGCAGAATTGATAGCTTCTGGCAGATATAGTTATCAGTGCATATTGGAAATTAGGCCAGAATTTCCCAGAGGAGAGTAGAAAGACTAAAAAAAAACAGGCATTAGGTTTCGAGCAATATTGAAGTTTTTGACATCTCCGTTTGGTTTGGCTCTTCTAACAGCAAGGCTTCTTTTTTGACATCTCCATTTAGTTTGGCTCTTAACGGCAAGGCTTCTTTTTAACGACACTTCCAAGCTATTTTTGTCTCGCCATCAGCATCTTATATGTGGATGGTTTTGCTTTTGTTATTTCCATACCTGGGCAAAACTGTGATCAGAACCACAGAGAAGACGAAACTGCATAAAAGGTTCATCGCATCCCTAAAATGTGGTTTGTCCTACATAGAAGTAGCAGTTTCTCCTTTTTCTTTCGCTGGCTTGGTCAAAATTTCTGACTATGCCATAAAAACGAACAAACTCAGGACAACCTCTCCGCTGCAAAGTGCAAGTAAAGCACTTTTGCAGAAATAATGGAAAAGTGAAGTCAAATTCAAGAAATTGAAACAATTCTGCATCAGAGAACAAACTGGGCATCATAATGTTAAAAGAATTTAAGTTAAAGGTTTCTCAGTTGACTACTTCAGCTGATGTTTACTCTGAGAATAGAGGCGATCATTGCCATCAAGCTGTGAAGTGTGAGAAATTGAAAGAAAAATACAACAAATGCCATATTGCAAGCATGAAGAGGTTGCTATATGCTGTTTTACAAGTGTAAAAGGTGCGACCATGAATACAGAAGGATTAGAATATGAAAGTAAAACAAATCAAAGGGCACATCCTCCTGAGTGCAAATGTTTGGTCCGGTCTTACTTTCGTATTCTAACCTCCTGTCTTCATAGTTGTGCTTCAAACAGCTGAAATGTTTATGTTGACTACGTAACTATCCCAAATTGATATTTTGCTTGGAAATTTTCATCGGCCCAAGAGCATCATGCTACAAAGAAAATAACCTCTGTGAATGGCAAGCTTTATTTTTTTATGAAACGGCCCCCACCTTGCAGATTTTTGGTGAGCTTATTTCATTAATCACAAACAGCTTGGTTTGCTGGTTTGTTCATTCCTCATTTGGTGAATTACTTTTTTTTTTCAAAGCCAGCCTTTTTTTATAGTATTTTCTTTTTTGCATCTTTTGTTATGGCTCGAAGTCATGGGTTCAATCCCAGCTCTTGCAGCATTTTGATGGGGGTGAATTGTAATTAAACTCATGCACTTAGATTTAGATGAACCCCAGGTGGTCAAAGCTAATCTAGAGTTAATCTCACTGTGGGGGGCCTAATCATATGGTTTTGGCTTGTAAAACTTCATAGTTTAATTTTGTTTTTATTTTCTGTTGTGGTCAGTAGATCAAGGTTCAGCCGTAGTGTGGCACGTTCTTGCTCTTAGCTCTGATTAGTGACTGTTCTGATTTCAGAAGCCCCACATTGGAGGAATTGGCCGAGCAGGAGCCGGTTTAGATGAAGATCAGCGGTGCCTTGTGCAGAGGTTTGAAGGCGACCACTTGGCTCAAGAAGGCTGTGACTATGACGTCGATACTATAGGATTCTTTATTGCACTGTTTAGAAAAGAAGGACAATGACTCAGGGTAGCTCGTGGTACTGTTTGTCTGTAAATAAATGATGCACAAAGGCTGTCCTTGAACCAGTTTTCTGCTTAATCTGTTAGGACAGTAGTTTCTTTTTTTGAAAGACTCTTTTATTTGTATGACGACAGCCCTTAGCTACAGAAAACTATCCATTGGACATATTAAAGTGATGGAGCTTTCTTGGGCTCTTTTCTGGGAGTTGGCACTTTTTGTTTGCTCGCTGGGTATATTTCTGCACATATATATATATATATACATATATATCACGTCCTACATGACTTGTGCCAAAATTTTCAAATATGCTAGTGCCACATAGCAGGACAGAACTGAGGTAATGTTTGCCGTCGCTTGGAGCAAGTCGGACCATTTCTTGTATTCTGCCTAAATACATAATTATTTATTATTATTTGACTTCTCAAATATCATAATAAGATCAATGTTGTTAATCAGAAGATTGTCGACCATGAAAAATTCCCGATCCATCTTTCTGTTGCTCTTTATGTGCTACATAAAAGTTTTTTCCAAGCCTGAAAGAAGCCTGTGAAAAGTGTCGCACGACACATTGTGCGACACATTTTTTAGTTTTGCGGGTTTAGCACTAGGAAAAATCTTTATGTACTGCGTATTGGGTATGTGCACAAAAAGACAACTTGCTGCTAGCTGCTGTCTGGCGTAGTAGACAACTTGGGTCCCTGGGTGTGTGCCATTGGGTACTAGCCCATTTTTGGCCAAGACCTCAAAATGGACGTGCAATTGTGAAACAAAGGCTATGACGCCTAAAACGTACCAAGCTATTGTTTACTGTGCGCATACACGTCTCATCAATGTCCTCTCAACAAGCGTCGTACATCGCCTTCATTCTCGGGACTCAGACAGTCAAGAAAGAGCCATAGGCAAGAAGGCCAAGTTTGTGTCATTCATTACTGCTGCTACCTCGATAACTCAAACAAGGTATGTGTCATTTAGACTCCAACATTGCATCGTGTCTGTGCAGATTTTTTGCAGCTGAATTTTCCACTAGCCTTGAGTAGTTAGGTACAGTCAACGTCCGATTTTTCGGACTCCCTAAGGGACGCGAAAACGTCTGAAAAGTTGGGCAGTCTGAAAAAAATTAATGCATGCCTTTTACTGGCCCCCAAGGGTTAAAATCGGAACAGGCACGTCTGAAATAGCAATGAAGGCCTGCCCGTACACGTACTAGGCGTATCAGTGCTCGTACAATGACGGGAGGCAGCGGTGAACGCGTGTATAATGCATACATCTGTGTCCCGTGAGAATTGCCCCTTCTCACTCGTGGTGTGCTTCCCCGCATAACACTGCTGTACAGAGGCAAAGCTGACTCGGGGCTTTCCAACCTTCGAAACCATTGGCGAATATTACAAAGGCTGGGTCAGCGCCATTGC
The DNA here is from genome assembly GCF_038994185.2 of Dermacentor albipictus. Lineage (NCBI taxonomy): Eukaryota > Metazoa > Arthropoda > Arachnida > Ixodida > Ixodidae > Dermacentor > Dermacentor albipictus. Next base: position 127,199,441 of record NC_091822.1, on the reverse strand, counting down.
TGACTGCCGCGAATTCTTTTAGTGAAAAACAAGGCACCGAACAGCAAGAAGCATGGTAGGGAGCGTCGAAGCCTGACGTTACCGCAATGGTGGCTACGGCTGCTAGCGGATCTGCGTGCGAGAGTGCCTATTCGAGGCGTCGAGATAATCAAAATGGCGGCAGTGGTGGCTTTGCGGTCATAGCAAAAAGTCCGGAAAATCAGACAGCGAAAAGCTTTTGCGTCCAAAATTTGGGACATTCTTTGACTCAATGGGTACGTGGCGGTGCCTCGAAGGAGTCCGAATTATCGGGCATGTCCGAAAAAATGGTCGTTGACTGCATAACAATTGCTAAAGAGAAAATAATATCGCCCTACAGAATCGCCAACAGCGTGTTGTTTGAAAATTCCCAGTGTCTGTTACAAGCATTGAAAGAACATTGGTGCTGAAAGCTTGTACGCAACAATGAAGTTGGCAGTTTGCTCCAAGAGTGATTCGGTTTCTGGTCACATAGTCGCAGTACAAAGGCTTCATACACACATACTCTGCTGTCTGTTTATATGTCTCTGTCTTCCTTTTGAACTGGTTAGCAGACGCAACTATTTTCATTGCACGCCAAAATTTGCAATTATCTTTTTGCTTACACTAATTTCAATACATTCTCTGAGGTCCGAACTCTGCTCTCTTGGAACCCAAGGTGCAGTAATCCCTAGCATTTTGTAAATGAGACACTACACCGAAATCTAGCCAAAGACATATAATTTATGTTGACTGTTTAGTCCTGGCTTTTGTTGAATACCTTTTCACGCTGTGCCCCTTCCCCTGCTTCCATTTTGCTTTGTACTGTGGGAAATCCAGCTACTTAAGCTACCCTGAAAACCCGCGCATAATGTGGACCCGAATATAATATATGAGGTTATGTCTGGTGACAGCAAGAACCTGGAAAATGTTGTCATTGGTGTATAACACCAAGGTTGGAAAATCTTAGAACTACAATGGGGACTAAAGATGTGAGCCAGGAGAAGTGATGACGCAAGCACTAAAAATACTTGGTGAAAGCATTCCATTTGATGATAGCTCACATTTTGGTCATCGTCATCGTTGCACTGCCGGAAGAGAGTGCCTTGTCAGAGGTGTCTACCCATAGAAACTTGTCTTCAGTTTTGGCGTCCATCATAGGAATGCCGAAATGGTTTGCGAGTTTATAAAGAAATGAAGTGTTCCTACTTGTGTCTTAAGCAAGAAAATAAGAAACAAGGAAACAAGCAAGTATGTCATACTTGCTTGTTTCCTGTTATATTTGCTATTTTTCGTACATCGGTTCATCATGTAAGCCGAACGCACTTAGGAGCAAGAGCCCCTGTCAGGCCAAATGGCCTTTAGCTCTTGTTGCCTCTTTCTGTATTGAAGAAAGGAAATAAACTTCAAACTTCAAACTTTAATTTGAACTCCAGTCCCATGCGGGATGTGAGTTGGAGCAGTTAGAGGTTTTACCGCCCATCCACTCAACTAATGCTTCAGACGAGGAAAATGCACCAACTGGAGAGCACAGTCACAGGACTAGCTGCTGTGACTAGCAGACGCCACGCTTCGCTGCTTACCTACAAACCAGCACGGAGGTAAAATAACTTAAATGTAGCTAGCAGTAAAATTCAGAAGACGGGATATGAAAGAGGAGGATTAAACAGCCAGATCTCTTCACCACCAGGGAATGCTACGGTCTTCATGCTGCCTGTTATCTAGAAGGTCTTGTACAGTGTCAGATTTTGCCATCTGTTGTTAATCACATTCAAAAGACAAAAGAGAAAGAAGAGCTCTAATACACAAAGCGGAAACTATGCGAAGTGAATCAACATCTTATGGTTTGCCTTAGGACCCATGCAGTTGCTCGCAGGGGTCCTAAGGCAAACCATTAGAGGATTCACGTCACATAGTGGCCATCGCTGCGGACCGTAGTGCTACCACACTATGGTCAGTACAGCGGTAGGTAATTAGGGTTACCGGCATTGTTAATTGTTTTCTTTCTTATCTTGAGCAGAGGTCCAAAGCGATGTAAGACTAGAACCCACCTACCTCTAAGTGGCTCGTACTAACAAATATTGCTTCAAATTATTTGTTTTTAAATAAGAAAATTCAATGCATTTGTCGGAATAGGTTATAAGCGAAGCTTTATTTTGTTATGTTTACTGATGTGCCTTCATTTCTGTGGAGCTCAAGTAACACTCCTCGCTCAGCGCACGCCCTGGTCCCGATTTTTTCGCACTCGGCTGTTTTTCATACTGGTTGCTTCACTTCTCCGAAGCTGACTTTTTCAATTTTCTTTTGGTGATTTCTTAACTTCTTGAGCTGCGGTTTTCACTGCAATTTGAAAACTTCAATTAGTTCAATAAGGCACTTGCACTTGGCGTAGGGCCTAGACGAATGAGGATGTATGCTGCACTTCTGGACACGTGTGTGGGCGCGGTGCGTACGTTGCTCGTGGTGGTGGTGCTTGCGTAGTCTCACATCAGTTGGGGCGGTGGTACTTGTCTAACGTCGGCAACAGGTTCGCTGTACATGAACTTTCACTGAGTTTAATGGGGGCGAACTTTTTATTACACGTTTGACTTCACTGCTATGGAAAGTGAAGTTGCTCGAGTATGTCAGTCGCGTTTGCGTAGGGAAAACGCATGTAGCGCTGAATTGCATGCTTATCGAAGTTCAACATCGCGTGATGGTTTGTTCCAGAGGTTGCGTGAACTCTGTGTTCTTGCTTGGTGCTAGCCTGGCCGTCATTGTCGGAAATTGCCTGTTTAATGCTGGCGCCAGAGTTTGTTATGGTCGCCTTGCGGAAAGGTGTGCGTGATTATAACCGTCGTAAATATGACTGCGTTTGGCTCCCCCGCGCCGCTTGCGCAAAGGAGTCAATCACGACCTAGAAATTCGATCCGGATCGGGCTTGATCGTGATCCAAAGGGCGCCGTGTGACACCCGCATTACGCACGCTAAGCTTTTCGTCGTCTTTAACGTCTCGGCCACGTGACACTAATGAGTTATTCACACGACGTGGCGAATTCTGCGGACGAGCATGACGTGACTGAGTCGCGGCGAATCGCGCCGCCCGCAGTTTATCTGCTTCGTTCTTGTGTGCGGCGCGATTGGGTGGCACTGAGCCACGTACCCACGGATTTTGATCCGTCGTGCGAATACCCCAAAATGGATCGTCACAGAAGCGAGGCGTAACCCTCCCCACTCACTTCCGCACGTAGAGTCGTAGAGAATCAGCTAGACATTTCGGCAGAAATCAGTTTTTTTTATGCGAAGCATATTACGAGGGCTCAACCCAGCTCCTCAGGCGCGGCGGTGACCATGAAATCACGTGACACCGTGACGTCACGACAGAGGAGAAGTGGCTTTGGCTCAACTCTTGCAAGACGGGCTGGGTGGGAATCGAACCAGGGTCTCCGGAGTGTGGGACGGAGACGCTACCACTGAGCCACGAGTACGATGCTTCAAAGCGGTACAAAAGCGCCTCTAGTGAATGCGGTGTTGCCTTAGAAACGAGCTGTTTCTAAGGCTCAGGCGTGCGACGCTTGCTCAGGCGCACATTTCGTTGCCGCGCCGAACGCTGCGTTGCTCGACGCTCACCGCGTCCAATGCGGGGCGCGTAGTCGCTGGCGGGTCGACGGGAACGCTGTCGCGTTCCACTCTTGAAGGCGAAGCAGGGTAACGCATGAGTTGTTTCTTCGTCTAGCCGAACCAAATATAGCCAAGGAACAGCAGTTCACCAGGCTAAACAGTGGTTCAACAACTAAAATAAAGGCTAGTATGCTTCGCATCCTGGGCTTAACCTTAGCTAAGCCACAGCCATTTTTTTCTTTCTTTCATTCCTTCTCTATTGTCTTTGTTGGCTTATCGAATTCTCTCCGCCTCTAATGGAATCTGTGAGTATGGTTAAGGACCTGTTGCATCGGTAGCCCTCCGCTGCCGCTAGAGCCACGGCTGCCTCTTCGGCCTCAACTACCGTACAGTTCCGAATTGATGCGCTGGTGATTTCTTTTAAGTCCGAGTTGATCACCGTTGCGACTTTGCTTTTCTTGTGGTTTTTGTCCTGAGTGTAGGTAGCGGCGTCTACGTACACTGTGTCATGTCTAGTTGCCAGTGTTCTTTGTACATACTCTGCCCTTGCTTGTCTTCGTGCCATGTGTAGGTTCGGGTCCATATTGCTGGGTATCGGTGCTACTTTGATGGTGTTTCTGTATTCGTCCGGTATCGTCTCCGTGCTTTGTGTCTCCTTTATGGTAGCTTCACCGCCGTATCTACTCAGGAGTCTTCTGCCCGTTGCCGATAGCCTTAGTCTTTGCATTTGCGCGATTATCTGCGCTTCTTGGAGCTCCTCGAGACTGTTGTGTAGCCCCAGGGCCAGGAGTTTGTCGGTCGATGTTGACTGCGGTAGGTGGAGCGCCGTCTTGAGGGCTTTCCTCAGGATTGCGTCCGCTTGTTGCATTTCGTGCTTCGTACAGTGGTAGTACGGGAGGCTATACGTCACTCTACTGACCACCAGGCTTCTGACCAGTTTGAGTGTGTCTGCTTCCTTCATGCCGTGTCTTTTCCGTGAGACCCGCGTTATCATGCGGGCCACTTGGTTGGCTGCAGTTTTAAGTAGTGTTAGGGTGTGGGTACATCGTTGGTTCGATTGTATCCACATTCCTAATATCCTGATGAGCGTCTTCTCCAGATTCACAGAATCTTCTCACAGATTCACAAGCAGCATGCCGCAACTACCTAAACGGCAGAATCAGCCACAGCGCGCTCCGCATCCTCCGCTCAAGTGGCAAAACCGTCAACAACCAGGCCAAACACACGATAGTTTGGGTGCCGGGACATACCGACATTACGGGAAATCAGGAGGCCGATAGGATAGCTCGAGGGCACGCAACAAACCGAGCATCCAACATTCCCGACCCCACTGAGGAACCCGAGCCGGTAGCCCAAAGCTATTCAGAGATACTCAATTACTACAGAGGCATCAGACGAAAATACCCACCCCCTCACAAACAACTAAACAGAGAAGACGCCGTAGCATGGCGACAGCTACAAACGGGAACATTCCCGTGCCTAAACATGCTCAGCAAGATCTACCCCACGCAGTACGAGAGCAAGTGCCCATGGTGTGGAGACAAACCAACCCTATATCATACCACATGGGCTTGCCAGAAAACAGAAGGGCTAGCCATAATAAAAAACCCGAGTGCGGAACAGTGGGAGAGGATGCTATCCAGCGACACCCTGAAAGTCCAACAAGGACTAGTAAGGCGTGCACGCAGGGCAGCTACCCTCAGCGGAGCCCTGGACTAGGGGAACCGACCCTGGAGAGAAGATGGAAGACTCCATCTGATGCCGCAAAAATCACTGCAAAATAGAGAAAATAAACGTTTTTCATCATCATCATCATCCGCCTCTAATGGAAACGCAGCAGCACCGGTGGCCTAATTGCACGTGTTACGTCTAGACGACGAAGTGGTTGTATCGCAGCCTTCACGCGGCGCGTTCTTAAGTCGAAGAAGAAGGAAAGCAAGAAGCCGGACGCTACGAGAAGTGTGTTGTCTCCGACCGTTCCACCGTCGCAGTATGGATGTCGAGGAGTACCAGGTATGGAGAAACAGTTCTTCCGTCACGATGCGCCTCTGGAGACCGCGGAACTGCGCTGGAATATCGGGGCTGCACGGGATCCGGGACGAGAGTGGACGAAATACAGGGTTCCGGGGCATGTTTGGTCTAGACGTTTAAGGCGTAAACGCACAGAAAGCAATGTAAGAGGAACGAGCCTTAGAATACACGCATTTGTTGAAAGTTTCGT